>NC_081373.1:3415126-3525602 GCF_030684315.1 Stegostoma tigrinum
TCATGGGAGAGTTACAGTGGAGTGAAGAATGAGACTGGCTCAGACAGTGCGACGATATCTCAGCATCTCCATAAAAGTGACCTTGGCCTATTCCTGCTAAAGCCAGGATTCTCCCCTCCAAGGAGTTGAGGAGTCTGATATCGGGCACCCCTCCAGCCATCAGGGCCCTTCCTGCCCTATTTGTGGACTGTCTTCACCTGAAATGAGAGAAGGAGAGGGATGGAGTGCAGTGAGAGTGAATGGTGCAGTTGTTCATGTTGGTGTAGGGCGGGGAATGGTGGGGAGGGTTTCTAGGCATTCAGTAGGCAGCACAGATGCTGTGTAGTGTCCGTGTTGTGGGTAAAGGGGAAATGAGAATGGCTAAGGGAAAGTATCGCAGGCGATAGTGAGGGTGGCAGAGCTTGAGCCTTGCTGGGAGTGGGGTGCAGCAGCAAAGATAGAGTGAGTGTGGAGCGACAGAGGGAAGAGTCTGGGCCTCCACCCTAGTGGAGCAGGGAAGGTCACTGACCTTCTTGTGGCACTACTCTCCATGGTGCGAGGAATGGACGTGGCACTGCCCGAGTGGTGACCTGCACCAGGCTGCCAGGGTCTGGTGATGTCATCTCCGTTGCTGGCTCTCTGAGAAGAGGTCATTCGTCCTTTACACCACCTCATCCATCAGAACATTCAGGTTTCTGTCAGCGAATCATTGCACCAACTCCCCTTCTCAAACATCATCACACTTTATGCCCGTCGCTGAGCAATTTCAGGATGCCGGTTCTTGTCCAGATGCACAGCTGCTTTTCAAATGTGGCATGGGCACTAAGTCTGCTGGTATTCCATTTGATATCCACTGAGTGGTGAACAGTTCCAGGAATGGTGCCTGGTAAAATGAGGCTAGAGTCAGAACTGAGAAATGCCATAGGATTGGCATGCACAGTTAAAGATGGAATGAGAAATCTCACTAAACCTTGTAGCAGAAATCCACTCCCCCCCCGCCCCCACCGCCAAACTGTCAATACAGCTTGCTGTTCACCAAAGAAGGTAAGATTCAGCCCTTTGAGTAAAATCCTTATGAAACAACCAGAGAAGATACAGTTGGAACATTACATTCAATTCTAGCAGTACGCTTTGGGAAGTAAAGCAAAGCCCTTTGAGTGAGTTCAGAAGAGGTTTCATGAAGTAAAACTTGGAACAATGGAATTTAGTTAGGTTAAGACAGTGAAAAAGCTGGTTTTATTGCTCTAAAGGAGAATGAGGATTTGTTGGGGATGTTCAAACTTTTGGTTTCTAAATTAGAAAGTGGTGTATTCACTCTAGAGACTCGAGCACCTGTACTGACCGAGTGCTACAATATCTGAGATCTTGACTCTCAGATTCAGGAGTTTCAGGAGTGGGATTTGAACCCACAACGTTCTGACTCATGTCAAAGTGCTATGATTAAGCAGTAGCCAGTACTTGGCAACAGCATTGGTAAGTTGCTAGTCCGTTATTCATTTGAGTGATGCTGTTATGGGAGGTGCTAGATGGAAGCTATCTCATTTTAATGCTAAGATTCACGTGGCAGCCCAAAGCAATGTGACTGTAAGGGAGGTGGAGGTGCTGGTAAGGGCTCCTCAAAAAGAGAGCAGGAGACCATTCCCTTTGTGCCGCTCTGGAGCTAGAGTGTAGGTTGTGTAGTTGCATCTCAAATTAGATGAGTCTTCACGTTCATGCTCAGCCGCAAAGGTGTTGCCACTGAGTATCACTGTGGTTGGCTGATGTCAGCGCAAGAATTATTTCTTGCACAGCTTCAGAACTGTAAGTTGTCAGTAAAGCAATGAAATAATGTGTAGGAGCAAGTCAAAGGAATGTTATTTTAAGATAGATGTTGAAGTCATCTGTAGCATCTTTTAAAAAAGAATCAAGTACTTGGTATTTTTTTTCAACAGCCAACAAATTAATCCTTTGCAAAACAAGTTACAACATCTAAGTTTTTGTCTGCAGTGCACCCCTATGTCTCCAGAAAGATTATTCATGTTGGTAGCTGCAATTTTAACATCACTATTCCTGCTCTCACCTATGTCAAATAATAAACTTAGGAATATGTTGAGCATTTCTCAGGAGTCACTAATTTCAAAAGACCAAAGTTGACGATCACCAACTCAGTGTGTCAGCTTAGCCTTCTCTGAGCTATGGTAGCAACTGTTTAACTTTTGCAGGTACTTGCTGTCAATGACAATCCCTAGTTGACCATGCCTTTACTGCAATGCCACCTGCACTGTGGGCTGCATTTTGGCTTCCAAAATTGGTAACTTGAGTTGGGGATATTTCTTGGTTTTTCAGACCCATCTCAGTAAAAGCTTTCCTGAATTCTGTGATTTGTCAGTCTGTGGGAAGGGTATGAGGAATTGAATTTGCTCACTGTCCCCAGAAGCAGAGCATAGGCAATCCTGAGGAGAGTCACTGCTGAGGTGGGCTAGTTCCAATGCCTGTCTCAATTTTCTGGGACTTCATTCTAGTTATTCCAGAAACTCTTAAGCCATCAATGCTCATCTCTTGCTGCTGTTCAACATCAGTCCCCAATGGACCCCATCCCATTCATTGCCAACTTCATAACTCTGCCCACCACATCCTTCCTTCTTGCCCTGTCACACCCTCCATGCTGTCCACCTAGGTACTCACCCATTTTCCTCACTGTCTGAATTCTGGAAACACGTTTTGCCCAGCTTAAAAGCTTTCTTTTCTGGGTACTTTATCATGAAAACTTTTCATTTGTAGAACCCATTCAGAATGGTTTAATCTGTAGAACTGAAAAACAAGAGTAAATCCTGATGCCTGGACCTTTATTGGACATGCTATCTATTGTGTCGAAGGATATACAGGTTGAAAATCAGTCTGTTTTAGTCAGATGAAGACACCTCTAACTATTCTAGTGCTTTTGTGGGTAAACATCCACCAAGGATCCTCCATAATTTGGGATATACTTTAAACTCTGCTGCCCACTTCTAACTTGTACCAAGTTTTTTTTTCATTATTTCTTTGTGCTGAAGGAGCCACAATATCTCCTGACTTGGCCTTGTGTCCAATCTTGTTTGATAATGCTCCAGTGAAGTGCCTGACTATCGTTATATTTGATGTGAAGCAACATAAGGAGATGCCAGATGATCTGAATATTAGCCTGAGTCGAGGCTTTAAGCATGGTCTAAAACTAAGAGTTAGAGAGGTTTGGTGATTGAATTCCAGAGTGAATGGTCTTGTCACAGCTTCTGGGGCTGCCTGAATTGCAAGTCATGGATGTTTCACTGGACAGCAGTGAAGGAGCATGTCGATCCTGGCCGATGGGGAGTGTTGAAGCCAGTGAGAGATTTTAAAAATGATTAAAATTTAAAAGTCAACTTTTTGCTGGACCGGATCTAGGAAGGGTCAGTGAACAAGAAATGGTATGAGCATTTAATACAAACAGTCAGATATGATAAAGTTCTTCTTTGATTTTAATGTACATTTTGAATAGAGTTGGTTGAATAAGTATGACTAAAGTTATACAATTAACAAGATTGAGCCCAATGCAGGAATAAGATAAAAGTGGTTTGTTCATTATAAACAGAGGGATATTTGACACAATTGAAGTGTCCCTGCCTCTAGGTTCAAGTCCCACTTGCTCCAAATGGTGTGTAACAATGTAACTGAACAGGTTGGACAACAGTATCCATATTCTAAACAGGTGGATGTACTTCCATGTCTTTCTATTAGCTGAACACAACTACTCATCAAATTTACATGCCTCATAGATGTAACATTAAACTGCATGCAAACTAATGTGTATAAAACCAGTTATGCTGGAAAGAATAAGAAGACATTAAAAAATCAATCTGTAGACCGCATCATAAACTATAGTAATTGATTTGTGCAAGTTGACTGAAGCTTGATTATAGTGTTTGTAATGCCTTTATTAGTCAGTTTATCGATAGCTTTATTTGCTGTGTTTCCATGCTTCAGGGAACATGATATTATTCTAAGAGCCTGTGTTTGCAGATGCTAAGCTTTGTGACCTAATCAAGTAGATCACATTGATCACTGGTGACAGTTATTTTATTGTGTTATTTAATACATTTAGTACTGTGACTGACTTAACTGCTCACCAGAATGCATCCTTTCTCTGCAGCGAATTTGACCTCAGTATTCACAGTGTACTCTATGCTCATGAGATTACCAACAGGTTCAACGCTACTGGGAGATTGCGACAAAGTTCCTCCTGGTGACTGATGTTCTTTACCACAGCATTTCTATAGCCTAGGGACAGAAGTAGGCCAATTTCCCCCTTTGAACCTCTACAGCTGTTCACTGACATTATGGCTGATCTGTGACTCAACTCGCTATATCCTACTTTTTCCCATATCCCTTAATACTTTTGGTTCACAAAAATCTATAACTCACAGATTTCAGATTAATAATTGATCTGGAACTAATCGCAATTTCTAGAAATAAGTTCAAGTTTCTAACACACTTTGTGCAGTTGAGCTTCCTATATTCACTGGGTCTGCCGTTTCCATTGACAGATTGACCATTAGCAGTTTTCAAATGGCATATGTTGCCCCTGCAACCTCATTTTTTTCAAAATAATTGTAAAAGCCTTTTTTAATATCCTTCAAAAAGTTAATAACATCTTGACTTTTGTAATTCTCATTTGCTTATTTTGCCAAACTTTGTCATTGTTCCCAATTGTCAAGATTTATGCTTTATTTTGCATTTTATTTGTTTCTTCTTTTCTGTTTTTCTCTTCCATCAGAAATGGGAGGCTTTAAAATAAATTCGGCTTTTGTTGATGGAAACCCCATCAGTCATACTTGGGAAGGAACTGTTTTTATTTCAACCTCTAGGTTAGTTATGGGAAAAAGTGTAGGTCATGTCACAACTTTAGTCTGAATGTTTCAAACTATTCTGCTAAATTGATTGTGTCTTTAATCATGTATTACTTAGCTGCTCAATAGCTGCAATTTTCTTTTTAAGCTGGTCAACTTCGGAATGAAATCATAATCTGCTTTAAGGTGTTATGTAATTAAACAGTTGCTAAGGGAACAGAGAACAGAAAAGAAACATCGTTTAATTTTTGCGTCATAGTGTTTCCATATCAACCCGGTTGCCAATCTTCACATATTCCACAGGAACCTGTTTGTCACATACATTTTGTTTTGAAATGCTAATATTATGTTAATTTAGGAGGGGATGTCAGTAGAATGAAGTCCTAAAAGATAAATTATAAAAGGTCAGAGACTTTAATTGTCAGTTTATGGCTATTGGGACCTGACATCTAACAGCCAAGTGTTCGGTTTTGGAGCTCTGAGATCATTCCAGTGAAAGCCAGTGACCTATTAACTATCCATTTTGACTTCCACTGATTTCAAAGCCTCTCAAATAGCTCTGTTTAGAACAGAAAACTTAAAGATGGGAACTGACATTAGATGAATCTTAAATAGAGGGGACCATGATGTACTTATGGAAGGTATCATTTGCTTGAATAGCATGCAGAATATTACTTTTCATTGTATCATGGTACATGTGACAATAATAAATCCCATCAAAAATCGAAGAAGGGAGACAAGGAAGCATATTCCAAGAGAATGTATTAGTTACTGTCCCGTGACCTGGTGGCAGGTAAAATAGGATAATGATAAATGACTGTCTGATGCAAAGATCATGTCGATAACAGGCAGCATATAAGAGAAACAAAGGATGTTGCAGTACCCGAGACAGCAAGAGACACACCCAGTGGTGAGAAGTGCGAAACAATTGAAACAATCAGATCAGATCTGGATACAGAAGTTACAAGGTGGATCCAGCAGTGCTCCCCACTTTCACCAGTATGTCCCATCTCACAACTCAACCACGCCCCCCCCCCCTCCACCTCCATAGCACCTCCCTGCCAATGAAAACAAAGGATGTGCCAATATTGGCTGTAAAGGCCACAGTCTGACATCCTTGGAGCACTGGGTCATGTCCTGTATCAAAATGTGTTGATGGTAAATGGATTAGGAATGGATTAATGCCTTATGCTCGGCTTCATTTGTTGCTTTTTACAAGCTGAGGCATTTTTTTTTTAAAGAGCAATCCTTTGTTTTGTGATGGAAGCTCTTTTGAGAAGGTCATCAACAAAATGGTTGTGAAACATACAAGCTGTTCTGAGCTGGAGACCACCTTCTAATTATTGGCTTGGTTACATTCAAGTTCTGCATTGTTATGTGCTTTGTGAGTAAATCACATGGAATGCTTTCTTTAATAATAAATTTCACATGCTTACAAATCAAATGAAAAGAACTTCTTTAATACAGCAACCATAGAATCTGAACTGCACTCAGACATATCATTTTACCTCATTATTGGTTAATACATTTTGGATCAGGCTTTCTTTTCTTGTTGCGCTGTAATAAAACAATTGTATTGATTAAAAAATTGTTGGAAAGGCAGCATTGCACAGAATTGCATAATCTTACACCTGTTCATTGTTTTCTTTTCATAATTAAGTTCCATCTTGTCCTAGGGCAGGGGATGGTAACGTAACCAGTTTAGTGTCTATCCATTAAACTTGTCTTGGGTGTTTGTGAATTTTAAACACAGCAATCAATCTTGAGGGAAGGCTCACTGGACCCAAAACATTAACTCTGATTTCTCTTCAAAGATCCAGCCAGACCTGCTGAGCTTTTCCAGCAATTTCTGATGTACAGCATGCATAGTTCTTTCAGTTTTAATCTAGGAAATCCATAATACTACCACTTACAAAGTTAATGGTACATGTGACAACAAAGCTAACTCAATTCAAGTTAAAGGTAATTTACCAATCAATATAGCTTTCATAGTAAATCTTTCATTTTATTCTTACTCACATTCGTTTAAAAAAAGTCTATTTCACTCGCAGATAACAAGGTGTACATAGAACATTACAGCACAGTACAGGCCCTTCGGCCCTTGATGTTGTGCCGACCTGTCATACTGATCTGAAGCCCATCTAACCTACACTATTCCATGTACATCCATATGGTTGTGTAGAGTTGGATGAACGCAGCAGGCCAGGCAGCATCAGAACATCCATCCAGCTCTACACCTTGTTATCTTAGGAACTGCCAATGCTGGAGAATCTACCTACTCTGAATCTACTTTATTCCCATCTGTTTTATGTAATGCTAAAATCCAACAGATCATTGTGAATGTTTTTAAAAATAAAGACTTGTAGTTAGCGAGTTTTGAGAAGATTTGTAGCTCAAGTTGAGGTTCTGGATGTGAGTTTGCTCGCTGAGCTGGAAGGTTAATTTTCAGACGTTTCGTCACCATTCTAGGTAACATCATCAGTGAGCCTCCGACGAAGCGCTGGTGTTGTGTCCTGCTTTCTATTTATCTGGGTAGGTTTCCTCGGGTTGGTGATGTCATTTCCTGTTCTTTTTCTCACAGGATGGTAGATTGGCTCCATATCAATGTGTTTGTTGATGGAGTTCCGGTTGGAATGCCATGCTTCTAGGAATTCTCGTGCGTGTCTCTGTTTGGCTTGTCCTAGGATGGATGTGTTGTCCCAATCAAAGTGGTGTCCTTCCTCATCTGTATGTAAGGATACGAGTGATAGTGGGTCATGTCGTTTTGTGGCTAGTTGATGTTCATGTATCCTGGTGGCTAGCTTTCTGCCAGTTTGTCCAATGTAGTCTTTGTCACAGTTCTTGCAAGGTATTTTGTAGATGACGTTCGTTTTATTTGTTGTCTGTATAGGGTCTTTTAAGTTCATTAGCTGCTGTTTTAGTGTGTTGGTGAGTTTGTGGGCTACCCTGATGCCAAGAGGTCCGAATAGTCTGGCAGTCATTTCGGAAATGTCTTTGATGTAGGGGAGAGTGGTTATGGTTTCTGAGCCCGTTTTGTCTGTTTGTTTGGGTTTATTGCTGAGGAATCGGCGGACTGTGTTCATAGGGTACCCATTTTTTTGAATACGCTATACAGGTGATTTTCCTCTGCTCTGCGTAGTTCCTCTGTGCTGCAGTGTGTGGTGGCTCGTTGGAATAATGTTCTAATGCAGCTTCGTTTGTGGGTGTTGGGATGGTTGCTCCTGTAGTTCAGTGTTTGGTCCGTATGTGTTGTTTTCCTGTAGACGCTGGTTTGAAGTTCCCCATTGGCTGTTCGCTCTACTGTGACATCTAGGAATGGCAGTTTGTTGCTGTTTTCCTCCTCTTTTGTGAATGTTATGCCAGTAAAGGGTATTATTGATGGTCTTGAAGGTTTCCTCTAATTTGTTTTGTTTAGTGATGACAAAGGTGTCATCCACATAGCGGACCCAAAGTTTGGGTTGGATGATTGGCAGAGCTGTTTGTTCGAGTCTCTGCATTACTGCCTCTGCTAAGAACCCTGATATTCGAGATCCCATGGGTGTACCGTTGGTTTGTCTGTAGGTTTTGTTATTGAAAGTGAAGTGGGTGGTGAGGCATAGGTCCACTAGCTTGATGATGTTGTCCTTGCTGATGATGTTGGTGGTGTCTGGTGTATGTGTCTTTGGTTCTTCTAATAGTGTAGTCATTACTAGACACTATTAGTAGAACCGAAGACACATACACCAGACACCACCAACCTCATCAGCAAGGACAACGTCATCAAGGTAGTGGACCTATGCCTCACCACCCACTTCACTTTCAATAACAAAACCTACAGACAAACCAACGGTACACCCATGGGATCTCCGATATCAGGGTTCTTAGCAGAGGCAGTAATGCAGAGACTCGAACAAACAGCTCTGCCAATCATCCAACCCAAACTTTGGGTCCGCTATGTGGATGACACCTTTGTCATCACTAAACAAAACAAATTAGAGGAAACCTTCAAGACCATCAATAATACCCTTTACTGGCATAACATTCACAAAAGAGGAGGAAAACAGCAACAAACTGCCATTCCTAGATGTCACAGTAGAGCGAACAGCCAATGGGGAACTTCAAACCAGCGTCTACAGGAAAACAACACATACGGACCAAATACTGAACTACAGGAGCAACCATCCCAAAACCCACAAACGAAGCTGCATTAGAACATTATTCCAATGAGCCACCACACACTGCAGCACAGAGGAACTACGCAGAGCAGAGAAAAATCACCTATACAGCGTATTCAAAAAGAATGGGTACCCTATGAACACAGTCCGCCGATTCCTCAGCAACAAACCCAAACAAACAGACAAAACGGGCTCAGAAACCATAACCACTCTCCCCTACATCAAAGACATTTCTGAAATGACTGCCAAACTACTCGGACCTCTTGGCATCAGGGTAGCCCACAAACCCACCAACACTAAAACAGCAGCTAATGAACTTAAAAGACCCTATACAGACAACAAATAAAATGAACGTCATCTACAAAATACCTTGCAAGAACTGTGACAAAGACTACATTGGACAAACTGGCAGAAAGCTAGCCACCAGAATACATGAACATCAACTAGCCACAAAACGACATGACCCACTATCACTCGTATCCTTACATACAGATGAGGAAGGACACCACTTTGATTGGGACAACACATCCATCCTAAGGACAAGCCAAACAGAGACACGCACGAGAATTCCTAGAAGCATGGCATTCCAACCGGAATTCCATCAACAAACACATTGACTTGGAGCCAATCTACCATCCTGTGAGAAAAAGAACAGGAAATGACATCACCAACCCGAGGAAACCTACCCAGATAAATAGAAAGCGGGACATAACACCAGCGCTTCGTCGGAGGCTCACTGATGATGTTACCTAGAATGGTGACGAAACGTCTGAAAACTAACCTTCCAGCTCAGTGAGCAAACTCACATCCAGATTTGTAGTTGTTTAGTTCTTTGGGAGGCAGTCAAGGTCTTTTAAAGGGGCAGGAGTTGCATCCTGGAGTTCTGTTGATTTTTCTTGTCTCTGCAAAATTAGAATTAGAATTAGATTTTGTTGTCATGTGTAACACATTGCCTCAGCAGTTAGCACTACTGCCTCACAAGCCCAGGGACTCTGGGAGACTGCAAACTCCATTCTCCCTGTATCGGCATGAGTTTTCTTTGGATCTCCAGTTTCCTCTCCACAGTCCAAAGATGTGCAGGCTAGGTGAGTTGGCAATGCTAAATTGCCCATAATGTCTAGGGATGTGTACGGTAGGTGGATTAGCCATGCGAAATGCAGGGTTTCAGGGATAACAGTGAGTCTGTATGGGATGCTCTTTAGAGAGTTGGTGTGGACTTGTTGGGCTGTATGGCCTGTTTTAACACAGTAGGGATGTTATAAATGAGTACTGAAGTACATTCATACAATAGTGATAATAGGAACTGCAGATGCTGGAAAATCCGAGATAACAAAGTGTGGAGCTGAATGAGCACAGCAGGCCAAGCAGGAAAGCTGACATTTTGGGCCTAGACGCTTCAGAAAAGATTTTCTGATGAAGGATCTAGGCCCAAAACATCAGCGTTCCTGCTCCTAAGATGCTGCTTGTCCAGCTGTGTTCCTCTAGCTCCACGCCTTGTTATCTTACATGAGTACAATGTCATGGTGTCATCTTAGGTATCTAAGTATATAATCTTAGGTGCAAAGAAGAAAAATAAAGAAACAATGTTGAAAATTCAACATTAATGTCCTTCAGCTACGCTGGCTTGCACTCCCCACAAGGGTTCGAACTCTCTGCTGGGCTCAATCTTAACAACATCTGCTGCAGCTGCTGGTGGACCCCTATTACTGTTGTACTGGGCTCGATCTCCCTGAGCTGACCTTGCTCTTCTCCAAGCTGGGCTCCCCGCACTCTTTCACTGACCCCTCTTCTGTCTTGATCTCCTCCATTTTGGTCTTGATCTCTCCCACCACAGAAGGTAAATCTTGGGTGGGAAGATTTGAGGATAGCCGATGCTGACCACTGATAGTGGCAGTTGGCCTGAGTGATCCTGTTGGTATGGGAGAGCTTCTGGCCTCTGGCTGGCAGCTTAAACATATCACCTCCCTTTTGGTGGAACTGGGGTCTCCAGCAGCAGCCAATGTGCTACCTATATAAGACTACCAGGCTGATTTCTTGGAAATACTAATGGTGGGGCTGATGTACAGGACCACTGCCATGATCATTGGACTCTACAGAGGGTCTTTCACTGCCTTGGCATATCCAAGGATAGTAAGAACTGTAGATGCTGGTGTCAGAGAGAACACCGTGTAGAGCTGGAGGAACACAGCAGGCCAGGCAGCATCAGAGGAGCAGGAAAGTTGACGTTTCAGGTGAGGATGCTTCTTTAGATAGAGTCCTGACCCAAAACGTCAACTTTCCTGCTCCTCTGATGCTGTCTGGCCTGCTGTGTTTTTCCAGCTCCATTCTGTATTGTCTCAGCTCATCGAAGAATGTGTTACAACCAAAGGAGAATATTTAAAATGTAGTCATGTTATAACATAGAAAACCTGAAAACCAATTATTTCATAACAAGACTCCCCAACAGACTGTATTGATCACCATCTATGATACATGAATTCACAATATGCTCGGCTCAAATTTCTTTCTGCAAATGTAATGCAAGTGTCAACCACGTTAGAACTAGGTTAATGTTTCTGTTAAAATTGTAGATAGGACAATTTGGCAGAAATAAACGAAGTGTCAAGACAATGATATTGCTTACAGTAATTTGGAGGATTTTATTTTCTTTATTCAGTTGGAGAAAATATAGTTTCCGTGACTAAGAGTATGTAAACATGTTAACCAGGAAGTGCTGAGACATTTTGAATCAAAATTTATCAGATAGTGACATTGATAGACTTCCATCTCATAAGGCAATGCTGGTCAACTCTGTTTAGTGTCAGGAGCCCCATTCTGAAAAGGGAGTCTCTGCTATACTTGCTGCAGAGGAAGACAGTGGGATGGGAAGGTGCACAATTCGCTGGCCTCTGTTTTCTCTTGGAATGCTTAAAATGATCGTGCAAAATAGAAGGGTTGGTGCTGTACTCTGAAATTTCAGGCTTTTGTATAATAGGTTTTAGAGCCTCAACAGAAATTAAATAGAAACCGCTGTAGTTGTTTAAGCAGCGCATATATATATCTTTGGAAGAGGAGACCTTTGCAGGACTTTAAGCCCACAATAATTCTAATCTAAGGCATTAATTGTAGGATTAAGAGACGTTAGAGGCCAGCCAAGTGCAATCTGCTGTTTGTCTCTTGCAGGGAGCGTTAGATGCTGCCAGGGTCCTAGATGACCCCATGCTCACAGCTGCAGAAGCTGGAGCTCCTGGTCTTGGGAGCTTGAGCAACAGCTGGAGACGCTGTGGCACACCTGCGAAGCTGAGAGTTACGTGGGCAGCATGGTTAGAGAGATGATCACACCATGGCTCAAGAGACTATAGGAAAGAAAAGAGTAGGTGACCAACAGACAGACCAGAAAGAGCAGGCAGGTAGTACAGGAGTCCCCTGGGATCTCTAACTAACCATAATTCCACTTTGGAATCTGTTGAGGGTGGTGGTATCTCAGAGCAGTGCCGTCAGAGCCAAGTTTCTGGTACCACAAGCAGCTTGACTTTACAGGAGGGGAGGAAGAAGAGAAGAAGAGCAACAGTAATGGGACATTCTTCAGTCAGTGGAGCAGACAGGCATTTCTGTGGACAAAGATGTGACACCGGAATGGTGTGTTGCCTCTCTGGCACCAGAGTCAGGGATGTCACTGGCTGCAGAGCATCCTGACATGGGAGGGTGATGAGTTAGAAGTTGTGGTACATGTTGGTACCAACAATATGGGCAAAATGAAGAATGAGATCTTGCATCAAGAATCCAGGAAGTCACAGTAACCATATGATAGCACTGGAGGGGGTACAGAGGAGGTTCACCAAGATGTTGCCTCGCATGGAGAAATTGAGCTATAAGGGGAGACTAGATAGCCTTAGATTGTTTACTTTAGCGCAGAGGTGGGACATGATTGAAGTATATATAATTATGAGGGCTATGGACAGAGTGAATAGAAAACAGCTGCTCCCCTTGGTTAAGGGGTCAATCATGAGAGGGTATGGTTTTTGGATAAGGGGCAGGAGATTCACCGGGGATTTTGGAAAAACCCTTTTCACTCAGGGGTGGTGGGAATCTGGAATGCATTGCCTGGGAAGGTCATGTTGCAGCTGTACAGGACATTGGTTCGGCTCCTTTTGGAATACTGCATGGAAACCTGGTCTCCCTGCCATAGGAAGGATAACATTAATACAGAACAGGTTTATAAAAGATTGAAAATGTTCCCGGAGTTGGAGATTTGAGCTGTAGGGAGAGGCTGAATAGACTGGGACTATTTTTCCTGGAGCATCAGAGGCTGAGGGGTGACCTTGTAGAGCTTTATAAGATAGTAAAGGGCATGGATGGGGTAAATAGAGAGTCTTTTCCCCAGGGAGGTGGAGTCCAAAACTAGAGGCCGTATGTTTAAGGTGAGAGAGGAAAGATATACGATGGACCTAAGGGGCAACCTTTTCAAGCAAAGGGTGATGTGTATATGGAATGAGACTGGTACAATTGCAACGTTTAAAAGGCATCTGGATGGGATTAGAAGGATACAGGTTAAATGCTGGCAAATGGAACTAGATTTGTTTTGGACATCTAGTCAGCATGGAAGAGTTGGACTGAGGGGTTTGTTTCCAGGCAGAATGACTATATGACTCTACATAACATAATAGTTGTTTTCTCTTTATTTTGGAAATTCTTGCAAATTGTCCTGATGACACAAAGCGTTGAAATGTGTCTTTTTTCAGTTGTTCAAATAGGCACAGTCTTATCTGCCCACAAGATTTCTTTAATTTTGTCTCTCATCAAATTGTAACAGTAAATGTAGCATGAAATACATGAAACCTTTTTGGGCATTTCTGAAAATCGTGTGATGACTTACATACATCGATTTCTTCCATCCTTCCTTCCTGACAGCTGTCAAATATTTCCACTCAAATATTTGGACTTATCCCATAGTTTCTTGCGCAGCATAATCTCTCTTTTTTTCAACAAGGATGGATAAGTTGTTTAGGCATTGTTAAAACCTCCCACAATCTTGTAACTGCATCAGATGATGTAATTTTCCAATGGCGGAAAATTTTATAGTGAGAGTTTATTATGTGTACTATTTAACAGCAGCAATGATTTGTATTTGTGGCATCTTTCATGTAATATGACATGGCAAGGTGCTCACAGGACTGTCCGAAAGCAATGTTTACACATTGAACCACCTCAGGCAATATTAACGCAGATGGTAAATAGGTTAGTTTTAAAGGGAGTGTCTGAAATGTGGCAACACTGCTAGAGAGACAGAAAACTTTAGGGAAGTTATACTAGAATTTGGCACTGGGCAGCTGAAAGCACAACAACTGAAGATCAACAATTAGCATTTGGATGCTTCAAAACCTGGAATTGGATATATTTTTTTTTACACACTCATGAGATGTGAGCATTTATGCGTGGGCCAGCATTTATTGCTCATTCCTAATTGCCCAGAGCATGGTTAAAAATCAAACATATTGCTGTGGGTCCGGAGTTACGTGTTGGCCAGACCAGGCAAAGATGACAGATTTCCTTCCCTAAAGGACATCAGTGAGCCAGATGGGTTTTTTTCTCAAATTGAGATTAGACTCCTAATTCCAGGTTCTTTATTAAATTCGAATTCCACTGTCTGTCGTAGCGGGTTTTAAACTGGGTGCCCTGAACATTAGCTGAGTTTCTGGACTAGTACTCTAGTGATAATGCCACTAGGCTGTTGTCCCACCACAGTGCAGCTAGCTTGGAATATCAGAGGACTGGAAAAGTTTTCGGAGATAATGAGGGCTGAGACCATGGAGAGATTTTAAAAAGGGATCAGAATTCTTCTAGGAGTCAATATACCTGAACAAACTGAGGTGATGGATGAACAGGACTTGGAGCAAGTGAAAAAGTTTCAGGAAAAGTTTATCTAGAGGTAACAAAGATGAGGATTTCAGCAGCAGGTGAGCTGAGGTAGGGGATAGCAAGAACTGTAGATGCAGGAGTCGGATTCAATACAGTGTGGAGCTGGAGGAATTCAGCAGGAATCCTGATGAAGGGTCTACGCTCAAGACATTGACTCTTCTCCCCCTCTGATGCTGCCTGACTTGCTGTGTTTCTCCAACTCCACACTATCGAGCGGAGGTAGGGTACAGTTGGGAAATAAAATGATAGAATTAGGCCGCCTTAGTGATGGGGTGGACATGTGTTTGGAAGCTTATCTCTGAACCAAATAAGACATTGCCAGGGAGAGGCATGGAGTCAGGAGCTAGGGAATAGTGTTGGTAGTGGGGTTCAAAGACAATAACATATCCTATTCTATTATTTTACCAATATTGTTGCTTAATCTTGGCCTCCAGGAAATATTGGCCTAGATTTTCTAATGGCCTGATAATTGATTTAGATGGAAGTTGCTTATGGGGACCCTGCAGAATCCCCATCTTACCAAACACCAGAGGAACTGCCCCAAAACTGAACATTTCTTCTGCGCCTGGAACCCTCTGAACGCATTCTTTTACACTGGGCCCCAATCTTCCCCACTTCTTGGGGTCCAGGTCTGAAGCTTTGTCTGCAACAACTGTCCCTTCTCCTGCTCTGGATCTGACAACCCCCAACTGCAACTCCCTTCTCCACCTAACCCCATCCCCACCCCCCCGCTCCACCCCACCATGTCCTCACCTACTCAGAACCTGACTACCCCTTCCCTTACTTCAGACCCACCTGACTCTCTGCCCTACTAACATAGTTCAATAGCCTCCCCACCCCAGGCCTTGGCTCTGGACCTGACCCTTCTCCCCCTTTCCTAGGATCTGATATTCCCTCTCCCCACCACTTGCAACCTGACTTTGCCCCATTCCGCTAACCCTATGCCGGATTTGTTATCGCCTTTGATGGCTGACTCACCCTAAACCCTCCATCACCTTTATACCCTGTTCCCTATACATCTGGTACCATAACCACTTGGCAACCTACACCCGTCCCACGGACAACCCCTAATCCTCTTGGCACACTGTCCATCTGGCACAGCACTAACTTGGTACCTTTTATGTAATCTCACACTTTACTTCTTGTACAGCAGTTGTCAAAGTGACTGTGATTCTGAGCATTTAAACTTCAGAATCTAACAGCTGATGGCTGTGTAGGTGGGCTGTTGATTTACATGTGCCTTCGCCTCATAGTGCTGTGTGATGAGACGGGTCAGAATGAAGAGCAGCTGTGTGTTTCTGAGGGAACTCTGATCAGAATCTTCTGTCAGAAATGTAGAGCTCTTTCGTGCTGTTAAAAATCGAGCAGAAGGGCAAGGCGCAGGAGATTTCCATTCCTTGGCAAATCTGGACCATTATTTTTGCTCTGGTGGCAATTATTTTGCTTGCTTCACTGGGAGACATTCTGTTTGAATAAATAGAATTACAGGAAATTCAATACATGCCAACATTTCCATTGCATTCAAGGGAATTCTCAGTAACATTAAGTAAATCCCTTTCCTGAGTGACACATTCATTTCTGATTTTCCGAGCCTCATCTGTGACAAAGTCCTTCCTGTTTTTGTCTATCATTTCTTTACTATAGTTTTCCTACAACACTTCTCTTTTTTTTTAAACTTGTGCCCTGGTGTCATTTTGTAATTTATCATTATGAATGTGTTCAGATAAAAGAAAATGGAACAGGACTTCCTGCAGAAATTCCTTTCTTGTTGCAATGAAGATGAAATATAAGTTCGGATGAAGAACTTCTTTGAATTGCCCTGTTTAACTTTGTGCAATCAGAATAGCAACCCTCAGATCTCAAGCACATCAGCTAACTCTGTGAAAGAAATCTGACTCGAATGTTCTTGTACCAGCTTTTCTCCCTAGCTCTCCATTCCACCTCTTGATCATTGCCCCACAAATAAATACTTCTTGCTGTCCATCCTAAACAGCACGAATTTTGCTCTGTTACCTTGACAACAAGAAATACAGTACTATATTCCAGCTGCTTGACTGGTTTCTAGATCTGAGCTTCAAAGAGCAGATCTCCAATAAATCTGCAAAAGCCTAAGAACTAGTATCCTGAATCTCCAGGAATCCAGTGGCTATCATTCACTCCAGAATGGGATTCCAACTTCCGAAGGCCAGTGATCCAGGTGTCCATATGGAATGTGTTAACCCTCTTGCAGAGGTGAATGGATACACTTATTTCTGGTGTTGACTCTCATTCCAGGAAGCACAGCGCCAATTTTTTCATACATTTCCCTGATATATCTCAGGTATTGACATTGATTTGTCAGAACTTCATTGTGTGTACTCTTCAAAATGGAAAATGCTGCAAGGTATTTCACAAAGGAAGAAGCTGGCTCTGTATAGCACCAATTCCCAAAACTCAAAGCACCATTACGCTTACCTGTGTATTTGTTGGATACATATCAAAATATCAACAAAGAAACGTCATATTGCCATAGTTAATACACGCAAAGTGAATAATTTTCCATTACTTAACCAATGTAGAGTAATTAGTGTCATATTGATCCTGGCAACATTACTTTTCTCACCTTACTTAGTCGTAGAGTCACACAGCATGGAAACAAACCCTTTGGGTTGAGGAGTCCATGCCGACCATAATCCCAAACTAAACTCATCTTCCCTGCCTGCTCCTGGCCCGTATCTTTCCAAGCTTTTCCTATTCGTGTATCCATCCAAATCTCTCTCCTCTCACCTTAAAAATGTGCCTCTGGTCATGAAATACCCCATCTTAGCGAAAAGCCAACTATCATCAACTTTCTCTATACCTGTCATTATTTTATAAACTTTTTTCGGGTCACCCTTCAACTTCTTACCTTCCAATGAAAAAAGCCCAACCTATCCAGTCTTTATTTATAACTCAAACCTTCCACATCCAGTAACGTCCATGTTAATCTCTTCTAAACCCACTCTAGCTTGATAATATCCTTTCTATAACTGGCTGAACAGAACAGGACACAGTATTCCAGAAGAGGCCTCACCAACGTCCCGTACAACTACAGCGTAATGCTCCAACTCTTTTTCTCAGAGAACTGAGCAATAAAGGTAATCGTGCCGAAAGACTTTTAAACCATTCTGTCTATATGTGATGCAAACTTTAAAGAGTTATGTACCTGCATGCCTAGGCCCCTCTGTTCTATAACACTATCCAAGACCCTACCGTTAATTGGACAAGCCCTACCCTTGTTTGTTGTACCAAAATGTAATACCCTGCATTTATCCAGATTGAACTGTTATTTTTCAGCCCATTGACCCATTCTGTCCAGGTCCCTTTGTAATCTTCAAAAACCTTCTTCACTGTCTACAATGCCACCAATTTTGGTGTCATCCGCACACTTCCTAACCATGTCTTCTATATTCGCATCCGAATCATTTGTGTAAATGACAAACAAAAGAGGACACAGCACCGATCCCTGTGGCACATTGATTGCCACAGGCCCCCAGTTCATAAAACAACCTTTCACCATTACTCTCTGTCTTCTGCCAATTGGCAAGCTCACCCTCAATCCCATCTCGCCTAACCTTACTAATTAGTCTACCATGCAGAACCTTGTCAAAGGCTTTACTGAAATCCAAATAAACAACGTGTTCTGCTCTGTCATCAGCGATCTTTTTGGTAACTTCCTCAGAAACATAATCAACTTGGTGAGACACAATTTTTCTCACACAAAACAATGCTGACTATCCCTACTCATCTTTTGCTTCTCTAAATGTTCATAATTTCTATCTTTTATGAACAATTTACCCCCAACCAAATTCAGACTCACAGGTCTATAGTTCATCGATTTCACCTTACAACATTTCTTGAAAGCAAAGGTACAACATTTGCCACCCTCCAGTCATCATGCACCTCACCTGTAGTTATAAGTGATGCAAATATTTCTGCAAGGGGTCTCGTAATTTCCTCCATTATTTCCCATGATATCCTGGGATACGTTAAGTCAGGTCACACAGATTTATCCACCTTTACATTCTCTAACAGCTCCTGAACTCCCTCTTCTGAAATGTGAACTGGTTTTAAAACATCAAAATTTATTTCTCTGCATCCTCTTGACTCCATTTCTTTCTCCACAATAAAAACTGACGCAAATTATTCATTTATTCTCTCCCATCTCCTGGGGCTCAACACACAGGGGAGCTCCTTGATCTTTAAGAGGCACTACCCTCTTTCTACTTACCCTCTTGATTTGAATGCATTTGTAGAATCTCCTTGGATTATCTTTAACCTTATCTGCCAATGCTATCTCATATTCCCTATTTGCCTTCATGATTTCTCTCTTAAGAGTGCCCCTACACTGTTTATATTGATTAAGAGATTCAATTGAACCAAGTTGTCCATATTTAAACATGGATTTCACCAGCTTTAAAATCTCCCCACCCTCAGCCTCATTCCATGTCTCACCCTCCCTCTCATCCCTCACAGTTCTTGGATATATTTAAGGCTGAGATGGATTCTTGATCAGTTCTGAGGACGGGTCACTGGACCCAAAACGCTAACTCTGATTTCTGTCCGTAGACGTTGCCAGATTTGCTGAGATTTTCTAGCAACTTGTTTTTGTTTTTAAATTCTTGAGCAGGCAGGGAATCAAGGGTTACAGGGAACAGGCAAGAAAGTGATCCTTAGGAATGTCAGATCAGCCATGATCCTACTGAATGATGGAGCAGGCTGAAGGGGCCAAATGGCTTATTCCTGTTTGTATTTCATATGGCCTTATTACCAATGTCAAATTACTCACCATTTGCCAGACACCTCTGACCTCAAGATGGAGGGAAGAACATTGAGGAAGCAGCTGAAGATGGTTGTCTCAGTAGAACTGGAACATCTACAGGATTTCCTGGAACCAAGATCATTGGACTTCATCCATGCCAATTATTCTCAACTCCCTGCAGTAATTTGTTTGTTTTGACCATGTTTGGATAAAGGTCGTCTGGAGCTGTGATATTGTGCTGGGGCCCAAACTAGGTATCAGTGAGCAGGTTATTAATGAGGAAGTACAGCTGCTTGGCACTATGGATGACCTGTTCGCCGACGATTCAAAGCAGACTATTGGGCTGGTCATAGGCCAGATTGGATTTGTTCTGCTTTTTTCTGGGCAGGATACAATTTTCCACTTTGTTGGTCAGATGCCAGCATTGTTACTTTACTAGAGCAGCTTGTCAAGCAATACTGATCGTTCTGGATCACAGGTTTTTAGTATTTCTTTCTTTGCAGACCCCCAAGTGATTTCTTTTGTTGCTGAATTTCTTCGAGATTACTGTCATGTGGATTTTGCTATTACTTTTCCTTTGTAATAACCATTGCCTTTTTGAGGCGCTTATGTCAGATCTAAGAGTGGGATACATTTTTGTGAAAAACAGGACAGAATCATCCATGAGCCATTAATAAAAATATAAAAGAATTGAAATAGGAGTAGGTCACGCAGCCCTTTAGCCTGTTCCATCACTTCATGCAATCTTGGCTGATCTTTGAACTTAAATCCACATTTCCGCACTCTCCCATGCTGTTACAACCTATAGCCATGTTTAACCTAATATTATAAGTTGCAATTGAATTGCCAAGCACCTCGAGCACAGTTTTCCCATTTTTTTCAGGTGATTAGTGGACTGTAGAGCTTAGGCAGGCATGAGTTGTGTTTTCACTGGTTCAAATCCAGTACCCTTTACCATGTGGGATATTGGGCACAGAGACTGTTCATGTGTAACGTTATTTTACCAAAGTGTTGCTGCCTGGCATCTCTCACCCCTTGAATAACAATGATTTGTATAATGCCGGAGTTACTTATTCTTGCAATCATGGAATTACTTCTTAATGTTGAGTACATTACCTGTACCTATAAACACCTTTAACATTACTATTTACCAAGAGAAATTCACAGGCCCTTCCGTTTCCAATGGAAAGAAAGTGCTTTTTTAGAAATTCTTTCATGGCATGTGGATGTTGCAGTCAAGGTAGTATTTTTTGCCTATCCCTAATTGCCCGTGAACCAAGAGGCTTGCCAAGCTATTTTAAAGGACAGGCCATGGTTAACTGCATTTCTGTGAATCTGAAGTAACATCTTGGTCAGACTGGGTAACCATAGTAGTTTTCCTTCCCTAAACAATATTATCACCAGATATTTTTACTTTGACAGTTAATGATAACCTTGTGTCACAGTTACTGACATTAACTTTCAATTTCAGATTTATTAATGAATTAAATTCAAATTCTTCCAGCTGCCAAAGTGGGATTTGAACCTATATCTTTAGAGTATTAGTGGGGATGGATAGGTTATTAATTTGTTCATACGATCACTATGGCACTGTGTCCCTTAATGTTTCAGAATGTCTTTAATGTACATTATAATATGCTTTGCTGGACCATCATCATCAGTTTTTCACACCAAGGTGTAAGAAGGGATATTAAGGCAGCTGTCCAAAAGCTTGATCAAAGATGTGAGCTTGAAGAGAATCTAAAATGAGGAAAGTGTGATTGAGAGGTGAGGGCTTTAGAAAGGAAATTCAGGAGTTTAGCTAGCAGAAGGCATTGTTTTTAATGGCCTAGTGGTATTATGGCTAGATTATTAATTTGCAGAATGTTTTGGGGACTTGGGTTCAAATCCTGCCACAGCAGATGGTGGAATTTGAATTCAATAAAAGCTCAAATTAAATCTAACGTTGACCATGAATCCTTTGTCGATTGTCATGGAGATCGGAGATGGAGGATTGCAGATAGCTTTCAGGATCCTAGGTGAAAGCTAATGAGGGAGAGGTGAGGGCATGGAGGGCTTTGAAAATGAGAATGAGAACATTTAAGATTGCGATTTTACTTACGCAGGAGCCAATATTTGTGGAGAATATAGTGGTAATGCGTGAATGGAACTCCATACAAGTCAGTTTATAAGTTGCAGTGTTTTGGATGAGCTCATTTATGAAGAATGGAAGGCCAGCCAGGGGTGCTTTGTAATAGACAGATTGAGCAAGTAGGCTAACACATAGGGGGTGCAGTACCAGACTAAATGTGAAGTTATACACTTTGGTGTGGGTAGGGTGTTGTTTAAATGGTAATTTATTGGGAAATGTGGATGTGTAAAGGGTTCTGGGTGTCTTGTACACTGTGTCAATGAAAGTAGACAGATTTTTAAAAATTAATTCATAGAATGGAGATTTCACTTGATTTAGCATCAGTATTTCTTGCCCATCTCTAATTTTGGAGGGCAGTTAAGAGTCAATCGTATTGCTGTGGGTCTGGAGTCTGACCAGGTAGCAATTGTAGTTTCCTTCCCTCAAGGACATTCATGAACTAGATGGGTTTTCCCCCCAACAATTGTCAGTGGATTCATGGTCATCGTTACACTTACTTTGAGACTTTTCATTGAATTCAAATCCCCCCCATAAGCTGGGGCAGGACTTGAACCCAGGTCCCTAGTACATATCTGGGTCTCTGAATCAGCAGCCCAGTGATAATACTGCAAGGCCATCACCTCCCCTAAAATAAGCCCTTCGGAAGGCAAATGATATTTTTGGCCTTTATTACAAGAGGCTTTGAGTTCAGAAGTGGGGGTGTCTTACTGAAGTCATACAGAGCCTTGTTGAGACTATACTTGAGGTAATGCGCACAGTTTTGGTCTCCTTCCTTTCGAAAGGATATACTTACCACGGAGGGAGTGCAGTGGACATTCACTAGGCTGATACCTGGAATGTCAGGATTGTCTTATGAGGAGAAATCAGTTTAACTGCGCCTATATTTATAAAATCATGATGTCAGTGGACAGGATAAATAAGCAGTCTTTCCCCCGAGGTGGGGAGTCCAAAGCTAGAGGGGCATTGGTTTAAGGTGACAGGGGAAAGGTATAAAAGGGGCCTAAGGGGCAACATTTTCACGCAGAGAGTGGTGCATGTATGGAATGAGTTGCCAGAGGAAGTGGGGAGGCTGGTATGATTCCACTTAAGAGGCATCTGGATGAGTAAGTGAATAGCAAGGGTTTGGAGAGATCTGAACCAAATGCTGACAAATTGGACTAGATTTATGTAGGAATCTGGTTGGCGTGGACAAGTTGGACCAAAGGGTCAGTTTCCATTCTGTATATCTCCATGACTTTGTAACTCTTTATTCACTAGAGTTAGTAGGATGAGCAGGGATCTGATTGAAATGTATAAAATTATGCCCAGGCTGGACTGACTAGTTTGAGGAAGAAAGTTTTGCAGCTGGAACCAGGAACACAGCCTCAGGATATGGGATAGACCATTTAAGACCGAGATGAGGAAAAATTTCTTCACTCGGAGGGAAGTAAACCAGTGGAATTCTCAACCTCAGAATGCTGTGGAGAACATATCATTGAATATATTCAAGAAAGAGATAGACAAATGCCTAGATTTCAAAGGTACCTAAGGGTATGGTGAGAAAGTGGGAATATGTCATCGATGTACAGGATCAGCCATGATCGTATTGAGTGGTGGACCAGCTTGCAGATCTAAATGGCCACTTCTGCTCCTTTGCTTCAAAGTTGCCAGTAATCAAGTTGAGTGGTAAAGGCAGGGATGAGAGTTTCAGCAGCAGCAGCAGTTTTAACTGAGGCCAGAGTTCAGTGATACTATAAGACAGAAATAGTGTTCTGATGAAGAGTCACTGGACTCAAAATGTTAACTCTGCTTTCTGACCACAGATGCTGCCAGACCTGCTGAGTTTCTCCAGCAATTTCTGTTTATGTCTCAGAAATAGGTGGTCTCACTGATGGCTTGGATATGCGTTTACATGTTTATCTCTATAGTAACAGGGCAACATGGGAGTATGCCTAAAATGCAGAAAGTGAGTGAACTAGATGGTTCTTCCAACATTTTAATCTCATTAACATTTTCACCTTCCGTTTCTCAGCTAGCAGTTGGTTGGATGGACTGCCTGGCTGCCAAGAGGGAAACTCAAGTGCTGGGACCTTTGCAGTTCGTGATTTACGTAAATGATTTGGAGGAAAACATTGCACGTTGAATTAATAAATTTGCAGATGATACAATGATTGGTGGAGTTGCGGATAGTGAGGAGGATTGTCGGGGATACAACAGGATATAGATCAGTTGGAGACATGAGCAGAAAAATGGCAGATGGAGTTTAATCTAACAAATGTGGGGTGATGCATTTTGGAAGGTCAAGTGCAGGTGGAAATTATACAGTGAATAGTAGAACCCTTAGGAGTGTTGATATGCAGAGGGGTCTGGGGGTACAGGTCCACAGATCACTGAAGGTGGCAATGCAGGTAGATAAGGTAGTAAAAAAGGCCTATGGCACGCGAGCCTTCATTGGAAAAGGTATTGAGTATAAGGATAGACAAGTCACGCTGCTGGTTTATAAACTTTAGTTAGGCCACACTTGGAATATTGGATACAGTTCCGGTCACCATACTACTAGAAGGATGTAGATGTTTTGGAGATGGTACAGAAAAGGCTTACCAGGATGTTGCCTGGTATAAGGGATTTTAGCTACGAAGAAAGGTTGGATAGACTGGGTCTGTTTTCACTGGAATGCAGGAGGTTGAGGATCGATCTGACAGAGGTTTTATAAGATTGTGAATGGTCTAGATAGAATGGAAAGTATGAGGTTTTTTTCCCAGGGTGGAGGGGTCAATTCTATGGGACACAGGTTCAAGGTTCGGGGGAGAAGTTTAAAAGAGATATGAGAGGCAGGTTTTTCACACAAAGGGTGGCGAGTGACTGGAGCGTGGTGCTTGAGGAGGTGATGAAAGCAGACACAACAGCAGCATTCAGGAAACACCTGGACAAAACATGAATAGGAGGGGAATAGAGGGATATGAATCCTGTAAGGGAAGATAGTTTTAATGTGGAAGGGCAAAGTGTGTCAGAGCAAGCTTGGAGGGCCGAAGGGCATGTTCATGTGCTGTATTGTTCTTTGTTCTATGTTTATGTTCTTTGTTCAAGGGTGGGGTCTATTAGGAACCATAACAACACGCCCGATTTTAAACTTGACAAGATAATGTTTCAACTCCGTTGCATGGAAACATCTCGACAAAAACATGAATAGGAAGGGAATAGAGAGATATGAATCCTGTAAGGGAAGGTAGTTTTAATATGGAAGGGCAAAGTGTGTCAGCACAAGCTTGGAGGGCCGAAGGGCATGTTCATGTGCTGTATTGTTCTTCGTTCTATGTTTATGTTCTTTGTTCAAGGGTGGGGTCTATTAGGAACCATAACGACACGCCTGATTTTAAACGTGACAGGATAATGTTTCATCTAAATTGCACGGACATCTCACTGAATGGTTTGGCTGCTGAAATAAATAGAACAAAAGTTATCTGGGGTTCTTCGTAGCTGGCCAATTCAAGTCACATGTAGAACGAGGGTGGAAAGCCTATCTAATTCCTCATATCCCAAGAAGTACCAACAGTCCATACTTCAGCACAGGAGGACTGAAGAGCAATGCAGGAGAAAAAAAGAGAAAAAATGTCACTTTCTTAACGTTCAGTGTATTTAACCAAAGCGAAATATAATAGCAAGCAAAGAGGAAATGATATTTCCTGCAACTTTGAACACCCATGTCCAAAATGGAGAGCCATTTTAGGTTCATCTACAAGCACCTGAATTTGCTGGATTAGGTACGATGCACTTTGTTCTCATGTAGTAATGTCATACACGCTTAGACTTCTCTTGGGAAAAAAAAGCTTTACCAATTCACACAGGGTGGGAACCATGCTGGGGGAAAAAAGGGGTGCCATGGCATATTGGCTCCCCAACCATATCCTGCTGTTAGGGAATTTTGCTGATGATGGGTGTCAGAGCGTGACCAGATTCCTGCTATGAGGAGGCATGAAGTCAATTTGAAAATGTAAACTCAGGGCAACACGACCAGGCTGGCAGCCGATTGACCTTCTGCTTAATGGAGAAATTGCCAGTTGAAAGCAGACGACTCTCAACAGCACTTGGGGCTTTGCGAGGATTGGAATTTTCTTGAAGAGGGTTTACAGATGTGAAAGACGGCATTGGTGGTGGCTGCAGTGCTTTCCTTCAAAACATTTCCCCTCAATTAGCAGCAATTTTGGTGTTTCAAATTATCTTTGGCCTGCTTCTGTAGGCTACAGTGCTGCTTTCTTTCTCAGCAGTAGCCAGTGTTCCTCGGGGTGCTACCGAGGCCTGAGCCCTCCAACTGAGCTGGCAACTATTGGGGACAAGTGGCCATCTTGGATAGGATGGCAGTCTTGGTGGCAAGATTTGGGGTGGCACAGTGCTCAGTGGTTAGCACTGCTACCTCACAGTGCCAGGGACCCGCGGTTCGATTCCACCCTCGGGTGACTGTCTGTGTGGAATTTGCACATTTTCCCCCATGTCTGCATGGGCTTCCTCCGGGTGCACCAGTCTCCTCCCACAGTCTAGGTGGATTGGCCATGCTAGTTTGCCTATAGTGTTCTGGTATATATAGGTTCGATAGGTCTGGGTGGGATGCTCTGAGGGTTAGTGTGGGCTGGTGGGCCGAAAGGCCTGTTTCCACACTGTAGGGATTCTATGAACCTGTTCACAAGCCTATGGCTATCAATTGAATCAGAAAAATCGACTTACTGTCTGGGTATATTGCTATCACACATTTCTAACTGAGGTTTTCAACTCACCATTTTTGACAACATCTAGTCTGCTGCCTCTATTTTTATGATTCAAGCAATTCAACGAGATTTTTTTTGGATGTCACTGAGTCTGAAGGAAAGTCTTATATCTTTACATTTAAAGAAGTATACAAGCACAGAAATTCAAACATCAAGTTGTTCTGTTGGAATCTCTGCCTGCCACTTTGACCTTGACATCACCATGTCCCAAATCCTGGCGATAATGTCAATAAAAAATGAGATTATTGATGTCCAGATTTCAATCCTGCTTAAGTTCTCTGTCTGGAGGTAGTCTGACCCAGACACCATGACCTCCAAACTATTAGGGATGGGTACCGAATTCATCTTGGCTGCAATGGGGATCTAACCCAGTACTTTTGACCCAATCTGGTCCACAACAAACCTTACAGCTAACTGGTCCCTTCAAGCAGACCGAATTGCTGTGTTATCATACATTTGTGGTAGCCTGGAGCCCTGACTAGTAATGGTTGAGGCTTCAATTTACACCCATTACATGGTGTCCCAGGAGATTTCCTGCTTGCCATTGGGCTGTGTTGGTAGAATTTAAAAATTGATATTCATCTATATTACAAATGCATCTTCCTTGATTACCAAGCCCTGGAGTGGAACTTGAAGCTTTTGGTTGAGAGGCAGGGATACCACCCACTGTGCTACAAGACCACCTCACTACACCACACACAACATGATGCTTCAGCATAAGCAAAACAATGTTGATAGCCACCCATTCTGATCAGAATGTCATGCTTTTGCAATTGGAGATTGTTGCAGACCAGTTAGACCAAAGAATCGAGGCAATATTTTCACATATCCTTTGACTTAGATGCTAGTTAGCCAGCAACAATCACATCCCAGGAAGATTTTTGACTCTGACACATTGGTGCCCTCATAGTTGAGAAGGACACCTGAACTGAAAAAGTCCCAGACATGCTCCCAAACTGTCCCCTAGTTATAGCGGACTACTAGAAAAAGTGGGGACCAGTTAGCTCAGATGGTCATCGTGTGGATCAGATTCATTGACCTCCATTTCAGCCGAGGTAGTCTCAGGGACTACCTCCATATCCTGTCTGTAATAAAAAAATGGTACTTTACTGTGACGAGGTGAGTAATTGCCAACACCTTGTGTGGAGAATGAAGAGCCTACCTGGTTTTCTCGGTGGCAGGATTTACTGAGCTGGGCACTAAGGCTGAAAATATTGTAGATTTCTGTGCCACACTAAAGTTCGTCTGCTACCACCGACATTGTACCTGATGTCAGCTTCATGACCTGCTAAAATTTCTGCCTCAATAGTCTTTCCAGATTAGTAGAAAAATGTCAATTCTCTAACATTATTTTCACTGCTGTCAATATTATGTTGATCCATTTGCATATAAGAAGCAAGCAATTGTTGTCACAATCTCAGCCTATTTCTATGTAAATCATAGCGTATGGTAAAAATGTCAAGCAACTATTCTCTGCACCACATGGGGGAGGCAATGGCCTAGCGGTATTATCGCTGGACTGTTAATCCAGAGACCCAGAGAACATTCTGGGGACCCAGGTTCAAAGCTGGCCACGGCAGATGGTGGAATTTGAATTCAATAAAGTATCTGGAATTAAGGATCTAAAGATGACCATGAATCCATTGTTGATTGTTTGGGGAAAAACCCATCTGGTTCGCTAATAGTATTTCAGAGATAGTAGGAACTGCAGATGCTGGAGAATCTGAGATAACAAGGTGCAGAACTGGATGAACACAGCAGGACAAGCAGCATCAGAGGAGCAGGAAGGCTGACGTTTTGGACCTAGAACCTTCTTCAGAAATGAACAAGGGTCCAGGCCTGAAACGTCAGCCTTCCTGCTCCTCTGATGCTGCTTGGCCTGCTGTGTTCATCCAGCTCTACACCTTGTTATCTCTGGTTCACTAATGTCCTTTAGGGAAGGAAATTGTCTTCCTTACCTGGTCTGGCCGACATGTGACTCTAAACCCACAGTAATGTGGTTGACTCTCAACTGCCCTCTGGGCAATTAGGGATGGGCAATAAATGCTGCCTGGTCAGCAACACCCTCATCCCATGAATGAGTTTAAAACAAAAACATTCAAAGTAATTTTTGAAACAAACACAACAAGGAACTAAGATCCAATTGAATTTTAGACGATGGAGTCATTGACAGATTAAAGATTTGGTGTTATAGATACAAGACTTGAATGTAAAAGATTTAAGACAGAAGGCTGGAAAAACAAAAGGCTATTGAATTCATGTATAGGGTACTAGTGGAAAAAAATACACCCCTGAGTCAAGAAACTATGGATAGTTTACTATCCTTTTTATATAGCAGTGCACAGTTTTTTGGGCTGTATGTTAATACAAAACATAGCCTCTTAAGCTGGGGATCAATTTTTGATCTGATTTGAATACTCTACCCTCTTCCTTCACCAAAGGGAATTATTCTAACCCGTAGACCTGTTGATGCTCAGTTGAGTATATTCAAGTCAGAGGTCAATAGATGTTTTGGATACCAAAATGAAGAGAGTGATAAGAGAATCAAGGAAGATGTAACTGCAGAGAAGGTCTGCTGAGATCTTAGTGAATGGCAGAGCTGAGATGAGGGGCCAAATCTGCATGTTGTGCTATTAAGCTTCACAGCAGGTTGTTATCATACATTTTAAAAGTGTACAGATGGTCTACTGAACTGTTGAAGCTTATAAATCTTTGAATGAGATGCTGTTGCTGATAAATGTGGGTGGAAAGCATTCAGTGTAGAGGAATGAGAAATCAGCAGAATGTATAATTATGGGGATGTGTACTGATATACTGTTGATGGTAATGATAACTATAAATGCAAGTCAGGCCTGTCATATGTCAGGTAGCTTTTTCTTTTAGTTGAGGAAGAGCAGTGCCCTTAAAGGTAGTGCCCCAGGTCACTCTGTGGTAACCCAATGATATTTGTGTTAGTAACATTTAGCAAAATACTGGGTAGCTTTGCTTTTGTTACCTTGGCAGAAAAGGAACTATGAAGAGAAAAAGAATGATGGCATGTGCAGATTGTTGAAATTCAGTAAAGCCGGATGACTACACATTAATATTCCTGTCACTGAACAGTCTCTTGCTCCTCTCCTCCTTCCCCTCAGAGGATATGAAAGATTATCACAGGAAATACATAAAATAAAGAAGTGGAAATTATGTGTTTCCTGTGAGAGTTGTTGACATCTAACATGCTTTTTTTTGGTTTCCAGTCACAACAAGTCTTTGCAGATGGTAGTTCAAGTGACACAACTATGGAAATAGACCTTCAGCCAGCCAAGCCTAACTCAGGTGGTGTAAGTGCCAACATTATTCCATGTATTGCTTTTCATCTCAATCCAAAATGCACTTGAAATTAATTCTAAGCCTACTGCGACAGTTAACTTCTGCTGAAAACAATATTGGGTTCATGGGTTACCAGATGCATCTCACAAAACTGATTCTTGGTAGTGGAAATGAATGTTACAAACACAGCTTGATAAAGTCTAGAACTCCAGCACACCACAGCATGTCCCTTTACACTTCATACATTGCTCAAAATGTTGTTAAATTATTTTCATCTAAACATCTAAATTCCGAAACACAAAAGATTCTTGCTAATAGTCCCCTCGTTAAATTGAACGGTACATTCTATTGCAAATTTATATCAAACTTCCCTTTTACCATTCCTGCATTTATTCTTCTTCACTAACTTTCCTGTGAGAAATCCTAACAATGTTTGACAACCTGAAATGAAAAATCAACAGCCATTCATCTCATAATTCTTTCATCTCCTGTGGATCTTCAGTGCATGATGGATTATATCTCATTTATTCAAGATCATGGACAAAAGCTATGCATAAGCCATACCAGAACTTCACCACAACCTACCCTCCCACTATTTTGGTCTTGTGCCTAGTCTTCTTCTAAAAATGAAAAGAAAAACCTTTCTTTTTCATTCATTCTTGAGATGTAAGTTTCACTGTCAAGCGCGGTATTCCCCGTTATCTTGACAAGATGGAGCTAAGCCGACATCGTTGTGATGTTTTGATGGTTGCAAGGTTTGTTACTAAGTTAAACGCAATAATGTGGAACTAGTATAACATATCACCCAGACCTTCATTTTCCATCAACCCTCTGAAGCTTCATGGCCACATTTATGAGTCAAGTTTTTTTTAAATTTCTAGACTGAAAACTGAATGAAAATTTAAAAATGGCCACACTCACATTTCAATGCACATTGCTGGATTATTTGCCTAGACTTCTGTATTGCTTATCTGGTAGCATAATTACTGTACTGCTGTACTCCCTAAAGAATTTGACAGTGTTTCAGATGTACAAAAGCCTTCACTTCCAACAAATTACTATTTACAGTGGAGTCATAGAAACAAGCAAGGGCAGAATTTGATGATGTATAATGAAGATTTGTTTGCTCAACAGATCAATAATCTAATGTGGCACGTTCATACCAATCCTCGACAGTATAACGAGAACTGCACTGGTGTCGGAGGACATTATAATCCTTATAATGTAGATACTAAGGTAGGTGATGTCTTGCTTTAGTCCTTGGATACAAATTACAAAAAGTAATACAACAATCCTGAAAACTATTCTGTATTCATTAGTATCACTGAAGACCAGAATTAATACTTTGTGTTCTGAAGAAGGGTCACAGAACTCAAAACTCTGCTTCTCTCTCCATGGATGCTTCTCTGCTAAGTTTGTCCAGCAAGTTCTGCATTTGCTTCAAATTTCCAGCATCCACAGTTCTTTGCTTAAAAATACAGTACTTTTCATTTTGTAGAAAAGTTAAAAATCCTTTCAGTTACATTATATTAGTTTATGATAAAATTTTTTACGACGTATTGCATTTATCACAAAGTAAACTAAACCCCTCAATCTGTTCATATTAATTTTCTAGAGTCTTGGAAAATATGGAATGGTGGATTGTGATAACTGTTTCTTAAGTTGGATCTCTTCATATAAGTTAGTCTAACAATAAAAACACACCAAGTTAATCAAGCCTGTACATACAATTGACAGTTTGGGACCGTGACCTTTCATCATTCTGTGATTAGTCAGCTTTAAAAATGATTCAAGATGAGATCAGAAAGGGTACTCTCAATGCCCCCCAACAGCCAGTAGCTCCTCGTAATGTGCCCCTTCGTCTGATGCCTTGCTGAGGGTTAATAGAACTTCACAATTAGAACATAGAACAACACAGCATAGGAATGTGCCCTTTGGCCCATAATGTTGTGCTGAGCCTGATGCCAAATTAAACTAATCCTTTCTGCCTGCTTTTGGTCCATATCCCTCCATTCCTTGCATATTGATATGCCTCTCTAAAAGTCCCTTAAACACTCCATTGTATCTGCCTGCACCACTCTCTATGTAAAATAATTTGCCCCTCACATCTCCTTTGAACTTTCCCCCTGTCACCTTACATGCATATCCCATAGTATTAGATATTTCAACTTTGGGGAAAAGGATTCTGACCATCAACCCTATCTATGCATCTCATAATTTTACGGACTCCATCAGATCTCCCCTCAGCCTCTGCTGCTTCAGAGAAAACAGCCCAAGCTTTCCTAGGCTCTTCTGATAGCTCATACCCTCTAATCCAAGCAGTATTTTGGTAAACCTCTTTCCCACCCTCTATAAAACCTCCATATCCTTATTCTAATACAGTGACCAGAATTGAACACAATACTCCAAGTGTGGCTCAAACAAAATCTTATAAAGCTGCAACATGACATCCTGACTCTTGTGCTCAACTCCCCAACCAATAATGGCAAGCATGTCGCATGCCTACTTTACCACCCTATCTACTACATGGTCACTTTCAGCATGTTGTGGACCTGAATCCCAAACCCCTCTGTATGTCAGTACTGTTCAGGGCTGTGACTAAAGGGCAGCACCTCACACTTACATGGATTAAACTCTATCTGCCATTTTTCTGCCCATATCTGCAACTGATCTATATCCCACTGTATCCTTTGATGACCTTCTATAATATCCGTAACTCCATCGATCCTTGTAACATCTGAAAACTTCCTAAACCACCCATTTACACTTTCATCCAAATTATTTATATATATCACAAACAGCAGAGATCCCAATATGGATCTCTGCAAAACACCACTAGCCATGGACCTCCAGCCTGAAAAGCACCCTTCCACCACTACCATCTGCCTTCTATGGACAAGCCAATTCTGAATCTAAGCAGTCACTTGTGGATCCCATGCATCTTAATCTGCTGATGGACCTTGTTGAAAACCTTACAAGAATCCATGTAGACAACATGCAGTGTTATTCCTCAGTGATCACCATCATCAACTCCTTGAAAAATTCAATCAAGTTACTAAGACATAATCTGCCCCTCACAAAGCCATGGTGAATGTCCCTAATTAAGCCATGCTTTTCCAATGTGCATAAGTCCTATTCCTAAGAATTCTTTCCAATAGTTCCCTAACCATGGATGTTAGACTGACTGGTGTATAGTTTCCTGGATTATCCCTATTTCCCTTCTTGAACAGCTCCTTGTTTGTCCTCCAGGACCTCTCCAGTGGCTAGTGAGGATATAAAGATCTTGATCAATGCCCCAGCAATCTCCTCTTTTCTCTCTCTCAGAAACCTGGGGTAGATAGTATCAGTAATCAGTAATGAATGGTAATAAGATAATACAGTCTGGAGCTGGAGGAACACAGCAGGCCAGGCAGCATTGGAGGAACAAGGAAGTTGACATTTTGGGTCAGGACCCTTCTTCAGAATGGTGCACAGCTTGATTTTGAATAAACGCTTTTTGGCTAGGATTAGGATGTTGAAGTTTGAACTTCCATAACTGTTGGATATATTTGTAAATTAACAGTTAGAAAAGCTGCAGCTTAGAGAGAATGTGTTCAACCTTGATTTTGCCCTTGAACTCTATTTTGTGCACTAATTCTTCTGATGCCATGTGTTGTCTATACTCTTCACCTTTGTACTTGCAGTTCAATAGCAATCCTTTTTATCTTTTTCAGTAAAGATAGTCTTTTGAAGAATGTTTTAGTGATATGGGTTTGGGGTTTTCTAAGGGTATAGTCAATGAAATTCCACCTTTTCTGTCTGCTTTGTAATACTCTATCCTTCTCACAGCTACCCATGCTTATCGGTCACTGCTCAACAAATACCTAGGCTTATTTGTTAGCATTCATTGGCCAGTGTCTGCGTTTGTTTGTTGTGGTTTTTATTTTGTGCTGTGTTTTAGCTTTGAGCAAAAGCACTGATTTAACATTGATTGAGTTCCTGACTGGCTTCACCAGATTTACTGATACGGGGTCTGGACTTAGAGCTCCAATTTCTTGCCATTTCTGCTTTTAAAGTTAAGAATTTATTCAGTGCTAATCTTTACCTATTTGTTAACTCTGTGGGCTGAACTTTTGCCAGAAGTATGGGAGTACAGGGAAGTGAGAATGGAGCCCGGGGAGCAGTCACTTTAGTGCTGCCAACCAGTTTACTGTTGCTGTTCCAATTATCAGTAACTGTTCAGGTATGGGGAGGGAAAATTCCAGAAGCTCAACAGATTCGCATGACCAATTAAGTTGTTAACAAACTTGTTGTCAACTCATCAGGGACTAGTTTGAAATATTTTATGGAGAGGCAGGTGTTATAGAATTCAGATGCAAGTAGCTATTAGTGCAATATGGTTTCAGTTATAACTGCATCACCGAATAGCAGGGGGTGCATGGATAAGAGGGGCATTCATTCATTGGTATTGGGTGAGTTGAGATGACAAAGCAAATTAGTTCTTTGAGAAGGTGACCAAACAGGTAGATGAGAGTAAACCGTTTGATGTGGTGTATATGGATTTCAGCAAGGCGTTCGATAAGGTTCCCCACAATAGGCTATTGTACAAAATGCGGAGGAATGGAATTGTGGGAGATATAGCAGTTTGGATTGGAAATTGGCTTGCTGAAAGAAGACAGAGGGTGGTAGTTGATGGGAAATGTTCTTCCTGGAGACCAGTTACTAGTGGTGTACCGCAAGGGTCGGTGTTGGGCCCACTGCTGTTTGTCATTTTTATAAATGACCTGGATGAGGGCGTAGAAGGATGGGTTAGTAAATTTGCAGACGACACTAAGGTCGGTGGAGTTGTGGATAGTGACGAAGGATGCCGTAGGTTGCAGAGAGACATAGATAAGCTGCAGAGCTGGGCTGAGATGTGGCAAATGGAGATTAATGCAGACAAGTGTGAGGTGATGCACTTTGGTAGGAGTAACCGGAAGGCAAAGTACTGGGCAAATGGTAAGATTCTTAGTAGTGTAGATGAGCAGAGAGATCTCGGTGTCTATGTACACAGATCCTTGAAAGTTGCCACCCAGGTTGACAGGGCTGTTAAGAAGGCGTACAGTGTTTTAGCTTTTATTAATAGAGGGATCAAGTTCCGGAACCAAGAGGTTATGGTGAAGCTGTACAAAACTCTGGTGCGGCCGCACTTGGAGTATTGCGTCCAGTTCTGGTCACCGCATTATAAGAAGGATGTGGAAGCTTTGGAAAGGGTGCAGAGGAGATTTACTAGGATGTTGCCTGGTATGGAGGGAAGGTCTTACGAGGAAAGGCTGAGGGGCTTAAGGCTGTTTTTATTACAGAGAAGAAGGTTGAGAGGTGACTTAATTGAAACATATAAAATAATCAGAGGGTTAGATAGGGTGGATAGGGAGAGCCTTTTTCCTAGGATGGTGACGGCGAGCATGAGTGGGCATAGCTTTAAATTGAGGGGTGAAAGATATAGGACAGATGTCAGAGGTAGTTTCTTTACTCAGAGAGTAGTAAGGGAATGGAATGCTTTGCCTGCAACGGTAGTAGATTTGCCAACTTTAGGTACATTTAAGTCGTCATTGGATAAGCATATGGATGTACATGGAATAGTGTAGGTTAGATGGGCTTGAGATCGGTATGACAGGTCGGCACAACATCGAGGGCCGAAGGGCCTGTACTGTGCTGTAATGTTCTATGTTCTATGTTCGAGCAAATGTTGCATATACTTATGCTTTTAGTTGAGGAGTTCATGATCCTTCCAGGATTGCCAGGTCTCCAGTGGCAAGTTCAGCAGTCATTGTGAGTGCAGCTGACTAGAAATGAGGCAATGACTAGACAGGGGATGAAGGCAATCTGAGATAGTGACAGATGCAGAGCCCTGGCAATGAGGAGATACAGTGAGGAGGACTGATGGCAACATCAGTGAAGGCCATGCTTGCAGTATGGAGTTTGCTGATTAAAAAAAGGACCTACCCAGACATTTTCGTGAATTCATGCCTCAGGACCTTGATCCTATCTAGGCAGATGAGAAAAGAAACTAGTCCTAGGAGAGAGTATTACAAAGCAGACAGAGAAAGTGGAATTTCATTGGTCATACCCTTAAGAAACCCAAACCCGTACCACTAAAATATTCTTCAAAAGCGTATCCTTACTAAAAAAAAAACAAAAATGAGGAAGTTCTTGCATCATGCAGTACTGTCCTGCCAGTAGCTGTTAAAGTCATTACGTCCTTAAAATATCGTGGTCTACAGCTCCTTCCACATAGCTGTACGTGGACACTTTGTGACTGGCACTGTGCCGTTCCATCTCGCAGCTACCTTATTTGTGACAGTTGCGCATTTTGTGCAGTTTCAAACAGGATGATAGCTACCAGCAACGGAGAGCACTGGGAATCACCTCATTTGCTGTATTTCCACTGATTTGAGAAATCACTGATCACATACTCTCTGCCATCAAGGCACTGAGTAAACAGCTAGTGAAATTTAACAATGGGAAGGGCTTCTATTCCCAAAACATTCAATTGGCCTGTGAGACAAATTTTATGCATTGAAAAGCTGGTGAGAGTAACACAGAATAACACCACCAGCAGTAAGTTCTCCTCCAAGCCTCTCCTCACCGCTTCCTCCCACCAGCGTTGAGGGTCTACGTACAGTCTACAAACTGCAAAGGTTCACAAAAGCAGCTCATCACAACCTTGTCCAAGGCATTTGGGGCAGACAATAAACGCTGACCCAGCCAGCAATGCCCATATCCTATGTATGAATATACAAGAAAAGATTAAAGTTTGGTTTGTGGTTCTCAGTGAATTTGAGATTTAATGCAAAATTCCATCCCAGAATATTTATGCAGTTGGGATCAGATGCTTTTGTTTTTGTAAGTAATGAACCATGTAGTTCAGAGTCTATGAAATAATCTTTAGGATTGCATCTGCAATGTATCATGCCTTTGACATTGCACAGAAAAAACTTTACTTTACTTTCTAATGTCAACAAATGATCAGCTAAAACTGTAGTTTACACAAAGAAACGGATAACTGTCACTCCTGAGAAATGGTTTTGGCAAAATTGTGAAACAAAACATACTGAACCGAGAATATGACTTCCTGTTTTGTGCTGGCAAACAGTACTGTGTTAGAATTTTACTGAGGTGTTTTTGGAAAAATTTAACAACAGGAAACCAGGGGAAAATCATTCATGGTAATCAGTGCCTGCATTTAAATGTTATTGGATTAAAGGTTGTCAGTGGTAACAATTTGTGACAAAGTAAATTACTGAATGACATCTGCACTGCACGCATCGCGGGTGTTAAAGGGGTAAACTTTTCCAAGTTCTTCAACATCAGCGCCAACAAAAAAAACTTTCATTTGCACATTCATATACGATATTAGAAAACAAAATGAAATAGATCTTCCTTATGAAGTTCTGTTTATGTCAATGTCGCATCATTGACATGGGGTTGGCAGTTTGGGATCACCCTTATAGGGGCTACGGGGAATTACGGATTAATCTCCCTGTGAAACTTGTGGAGTGCGAGTTCCCCTGGTAACAAGTAATGGTCTGCTCAGCTGGAACTCATTACCTGAGTCGTCTTCTGGCACAGTGGTGACGTCCTTGTGTCTACACTTGGAGGCCTGGGTTCAAGTCCCACCTGCTGTAAAGCTGAGTAAAGACAACCGTAGAGGTTGGTTAGAAAATATGAGAAATAAAGCAGACCCACTGGATGGCTCCCTGTGTGGGGGCCCTCCAGTTTTCCATTGGCGACCTGCTTTGGAGGCAGCAGTCTGAAATTACACAGAATGCGGTGGTTCACAGACTGTCGGCCCATCTGTTTATTTTGTGGCGTGGTGAACCATGTTTATATTGATTGTGGCCAATTACACTGTTTTTAGTTAATTGGAAAATCTTTTATTGTGCTTTTAGTTGCACTTCAGCCCCACAGTCCTGGTATGGAGGTGTGTGGGCAGATGAGAGGATCTCTTCATGTGTCTGCTCCTGGGCCTGGCTATGAACATGTCCAGGCAGTGGGCCATGGAGGAGGTCATCTCTGCCAACTGTCTGTCCCCCCTTCCGCCATTATTTAGAGCCTGGTGTCGTTGGAGAAGGAGCGCACAGTGTCTGTCAATGCTCTCAATGTCTTCAGAGAGCTGTGGGCACCACAGGGGGACATGGTGCTTTACTTCTCCCTCCAACTCCATTTTGATTTAGCCCCTTCTTGGTTTCCTTACCCACTCCTCACTTTTCCTAGAATCCTACAGTATGGAAGCAGGCCCTTTGGCCCAACAAGTCCATACGGACCCTCAGAGTATCCCACCCAGAACCATCCCTAGACTCTCTGGGCAATTTAGCATGACCAATCCACCCGGCCTGCACGCCTTTGGATTGTGGGAGGAAACTGGAGCATCCAGAGGAAATCCACCCAAACGTGGGGAGGATGCGCAAATTCCACAGGGACAGCCACCCAAGGGTGGGATTGAACCTGGGTCCCCGACCCTGTAAGGCAGCAGTGGTAACCACTGAACCACTGCGCTTCCCCAAATGGACTTTTTTAATGGATTGCATTGGCATAATGGGCTGTGCACATAGATATCTAACTCGCTCCACTGGCCCTTTACTGGTGGTGGATAATAGTTAAAAACAAAAAATAAGTCACAGTGATTTGGCAGTGGGAAAGCCATATTGTTGTGTGTAGTAACATTTCTGAATATAATCAACAAACATTAAAGCAGACCTAGAGAGCTCTAATGGTGTGTCCCTGCCCCAGAACCAGGAGGTCCTGGGTTCAAGTCCCAAATGCTCCAGAGATTTATCATGTCTCAAACTTATATATAACAATTTATTTTATATTAAAAAACCAGAGGCAGGGATGGGTTTAGCCTTTGTACACTGGAAGTAGTGGTTCTGTTTTGGTGTTCAACAATAAATTTTGTTCCTTTTCCTGTCAGGCTTCCTGAGATTTTACGGCAGTGTAATACGAGATGTCCTCAGCAGGCACTTTGTTCTTTTAGGCTGTACTTTGGGTAGATATGCTGCCAGCAATCCAGCTTTGTACTAGTCCACAGAAATTGCTGGAGAAGCTCTACAGGTTTAGCAACAAATGAGGAGAGAGAAAAACAATAGTTAACATTTCAAGTCCAATGACCGTCCTTCAGAATTTGATACTTGTTTTGAAACATTCACTCAGTTTCTCTCTCCACAGATGCTGCCTGACTTGCTGAGTTTCTTGAGCAATTCCCCTTTTTCTTTCAGATTTCCTTCATGCTTGTAGGAAGGGATGAAGGATTTACCATTAATTAGCCCTTGAAAGAAGTGGCAGGTACTTATTAACAAAGAGTAGTTAATTACATAGTATTAAGTGAGCAGGTTACATGGGCTTAAGACTAATCAACTATATTACACTTGCTAGGGGACATTGATATCTCTTGGGATATATCAGACTAATTGAAGTTACATAGTTTTTAACAGTGGAGGTAAGACTAACAGACTGGAACAGCTACAAGAGACAACTGGAACTGACTGGCTCCTCCTAGAGACATGATATATATCTCAGTGCACAGGGTTATACAAAAACTTCAATGTTAACGCTTGCAGGCCAACTGCCTTATGCAAGTTCCCCAGATAGCAGGAGTTGTTGCCTATGTATGAAATCTATGCTACACGATTTACAGGGTTTTACCCAAATATTTGCCCCTGCTTATTAGTTCCAAAGTATCCATTAGTTTTGGAAACATATTAACAGCCAGATCATCCATGATCTTATTGAATAGTGGAGCAGGATTGAGGGGCTGAGTGACTGGTTACTGCTCCTAAATTCATACGCTGGATCGTTTCGTGGGTAAGCTTGGAGAAGCCTTCAAGAATAGACACGCTGACGGTCATGTGTTATTATCTGAGATAACTGGCTAACTAGCTCTACTGTTTTCACCAGCCATCTATCTCCCTGATTGTGGTTGGCAAAACATTTGGTCAGGCAGCCACCATTTCTCAGACACTGAAAGGCCTCCTGAGCATTGAGTATGCTGAGCAGGAACATGTGCTTATCACTGGCACAAGACAGTGCCAGCCATATTGTCAAAGCCAGAAATGACCATGATGTGTCCAACCTTACAATGGACATTTTACCCCTTTCACAAACAAAGAGGCATGTAAATGCGTGTTTGGGGGAGAGGGGGTCCTTAACACAATTTTCATTTGCCCTGAATGCTCAATAAAAACTGCAGGGAGCTTAACAGACTGTTCTTAAAGGAGCTGTCTGTTAGTTGCAAAATAATGAAGTGATTTTTTAAATACACCATTTTAAAAGAATATTGATTGCTACCGTCTCCAATGATTGTTCCTCAGTTTCAGGTTTCCCTCACAAAGTCCTTTTAGACCTCTTGCCCCCCTTCTTTAGTTATGCTTTGCAACCAGCTCTGGGCATCTTGGAAGCCTAAACTCCATAGCAGCTGAGCCTTGGGCCTCACTGTCACCTACATGGTTGCATCTGAATATATAGATCAGCTGTGCCCTCAGACAGTAAATTCCAAATGGCAAGACATCTCTGCGAGTTCAAGAGATGAGAATACTGTTTCCAAATTCAGATTTAGTAATGTGAAGCAAATCAATAAATTATTGACAGCGCATTTGGAAATTAAATGATCTGAGTTTGATATTCTTTACTTCTTTTTCAGGCTCGCTACAATTTAAGTTGTTCTTCAGCCTATCCTTTGCACTGTGAAGTGGGAGACTTAGAATCTAAACAGGGCCTCCTTGATCTTGGAAAGAGGCATTTGAAGAATGACGTGTATCTGCCACTTCATGGAGATTTTACTAGTAGGTTTACGCCAAAATGCAGACAATGTTTAAAATCTATTGCTGTTAGAGTGTGTGAGTTCAGAGTTACGTTGTTTGTTGTTTTAGCATCTAATTGGTTTCTATGTGCAATGGTTTCTGAGGCGTTGGTTGAACAATAAATCATACCAATGAGAGCAACTCTGTTAGGTAGAGAATTCTAAAGAAATAAATAAATTCCTCCTCAACTCAGTCTTAAATTGCCTGCCTCTCTCCATGGGATAATGTCCCCTGGTTCTGGCGTCAGCAGCCAGGGGGTACATCTTATCTGCTTACTGCCCTGGGATTCTCTGCAAGAATTTTGTGCCAATTAGATCACCTCTCATTCTTCAAAACTGTTCAGAATATAGGACCATTGCCTCAGGAGCAAAAAACCCAAACCTGAGACTCCATTCATAAATCTTAATGATTAAAATGGGAAGGCGATGGGCTACTGGTATTATTGCTGGACCGTTAATCCAGAGACCCAGACAATGTTCGGGTTTGAATCCCACCATGGCAGATGGTAGATTTCAGGAATTAAGAGTCTAATGATGACTACAAATCCATTATTGATTGTTGGAAAAACTCATCTGGCTAGGGAAGGAACCTGCCACCCCTACCTGGTCTGGACTGCATATGACTCCAGACCCACAGCAATGTGGTTGACTCTGAATTGTCCCCTGGGCAATTAGGGATGGGCAGTAAATGCTGCCTTGCTGGTGACACCCTCATCCTGTGAATGAATGAATTTAAAAAAGAAGCACTTTGCTGACCTGTTATGCCACATTTTTACATAGTTGTAATTGTAACATGGCAATTTTGTGCGTAAACATTCCTCAGGGTGTTCTGTTTTTATTATCTTTCCTGAGTCCTCTTGCTAAAACATTTTATTTCACCAGACTTGCTGTAAATTCCACCGGGCATACATTTAGCCCTTTTGAAGTCCGTTACTATGTTTAATACACTTGAAAGTTTTGTATTATCTGCAATTTTTAAACGTACAACATGTCTCCCCAAACCCAAATCATTAACATAGATACATTAAAGCAATGGGCATATTACTAAGCACCCTGTGCCTCCAGGCCAAATAAGAGCCATTCCCCTCAATCCTGTGTCTCCTATACTTCAGCCAGACTTGCACTCATGCTGCTCAAGCTCATGACTTCAATTTTGTTAACAAGATTAATATGAACAACTTTATCAAGCAGCATTTGAAAGTATACTTACACAACACCAACCACAGTGTTTGTATATATTGCCTCAATTTTGTCATCAAAAACTTTTTCAGACCTGATTTGCCCTTAACACAGCAATGCTGACTCTCCCATTTTAACCCACGCTTGTATAAATGGCAATTTTCTCCCAGATTAATGTGCCTAAAAGGCTTTTAACAGAACTGAACACAAACCCACTGGCCTATTATTGATATTACATTCACCGGCCCGTTCCTGTTATTAAATTCACTGACCTATTGTTAATGTTAAATTCATTGGTCTATAATTGATGTTAAATCCACTGACCTATCAGTGATGTTAAAGTCACGGGCCTACTGTTGTTATTGAATCAACTATATATTATTGTTGCTAAATCCACTGATCTGTTACTGATGCTGAATCAACTGGCTTATATTTGATGGGAAATCCATGGTCTGTTAGTGATTTTAAATCCATTGGCCTGCTGGTTGAAATTCAGTCCACTGGCTTATATTTCCTACTAAATCCACCAGCATGTAATGGTTTAGTAGTCATCCAGGTTTTTGAACAAATAACATTTTGCAGCATTTACCAGTTTTGTGGTACCGTCCTGTGTCTAAAAAAGAGTTTGAAGTATTTATAAAAATACCAATTGTCTGTCAATGCATGTTTAATTTGCGTTGACTTTTTACACGTTGCAGTGCTAATGTTAAAAAAAAATTTATTCATGCAATCCTTCTATTCAGGTTAACTGTAGATTCTTTGATTTTATGTCTCTGGGCATCTACAGGAGGTTGCTTCATTTCATATAGCTGATACAAGAAGGGTATTTCCCATTCAATTCTGAGCACATTAATGGCACCATATGCAGTTCCAAAGTTCTTCACAACCCCTCTACTGTACGTAGAATTACTCACTTTTTCCCATTCAATGAATTCCGTCTTTGAGTTACTTGCAATAGAAGCTGTGCTCCATCCAAGTTCCCAGGTGATGTTTGTCACTAAAATGGCATTCACCACATGTCCTTAGGTTGACCTTTGACAGTCCAGATGGCATGGATTCTTGAGAGACACTGCCATGCAATCACTTTAATGAACATTGTTACTCCGTAAAACTTCAGCATTAGAATTTTCCAAGTCATGATCCCGCTTGTAATCCTGTCTTCATCCTTCTGTCCTTCATAACTGCATAACTGTAACTGCCACAACTCCTTGTAAAAGGAGCAAAAACAGAGATTGCTGGAAAAGCTCAGCAGGTCTGGCAGCATCAGTGAAGAGAAATCAGAGTTAATATTTTGGGTCTGGTAACTGAATGGACAGAACTGGGCCTGAAATGTTAACTCTGATTTTTCTTCACGGATGCTGCCAGATCTGCTAAACTTTTCCAGCCGCTTCTGCATTTTTGTTCCTGATTTACAGCATCCGCAGATTTTTCCGTTTTTCCCTTGTAAATATGTCTTCACTTGGCCCATAGCCTTGAATGTTATCACATTTTAAGTGCTGACCCAATTCCTTTTAAAGGTTCTGAGGCTTCCCATCTTGACTACCCTCCCAGGTGGCGTATTCCAGACACCCACCACAATCTGGGTGAAAAAACTTGTCCTCAAATTCCTTTGAAACCTCCTTGTCAATGACACTTCAATTAAGGAGAACTGCTTTCTATTCGCCTTGTTCTTGTCCCTCATAATTTTATTCCCCTCTATCAGGTCACCTACTAGCCCACGCCTATCCAGCTTCTCTTCAAAGCTAAACCGCTCCACCCCAGGCAGCATCCTGGTTATTCTCCTCTGCACCCCCTCCAATGCAATCACATTCTGTCCTATGCCATGGAGACCAGAACTGCACACAGTCCTCCAGCTGTGGCCCAGCCAAAGTCCTGTACAGTTCCAACATAACAACTGACTTAAACAAAACCCTGAAGAAAGGCTCTGCAGAAAGGTCACTGGCAACAAAACATGAACTCTGCTTCTCTCTCTACAGATGCTACCAGACCTGCTAAGCTTTTCCAGCAATTTGTGTTTTTGTTTCCAGCGTAACCTTTTTGGCTCTTTTAATCTGTGCCATAGCTGAATCAACATGATGTGGAGGTGCTGATGTTGAACGGGGGTGGACAAAGTCAGAAATCCCATGACACAAGGTTATAGTCCAACAGATTTATTTGAAATCACAAGCTTCTGAAGCACTGCTCCTTCATCAGGTGAAGTGGTGGGGAAGTGCACCAGGCACTTAGTTCTGTTTCTCCTTCACCAAATGCCTGACCTGTTGAGCTCTTGCAGCATGTTATTTTTTATTTTAGATTTCCAGCATCTGCAATGTTTTGGTTTTGATAATATGTTGTAACTGGTTTCTTCATTTTAAGTTGTAGGCAGATCAGTGGTGATTCACAGTGAAGGACCAGTTAAAGCCCTAATGGATTGCACTAATATTGTTGCTGATTCTCCAACGAAATTACTTGTTTTCCCAAAAGTGGACCCATTCAACAGGTAAGCATTTGACTAAATCGAAAAGGTCACAGTAAGTTACACCGTACTTGGGTATAATAGTATTGAATAGTGTTAACAGCAGAGAAACATGCTATTTGGTTCAATCAGAGTTAGTAGGAACTGCAGATGCTGGAGAATCTGAGATAACACGATATAGAGCTGGATGAACACAGCAGGCCAAGCAGCATCAGAGGAGCAGGAAGGCTGATGTCTCAGGCCTAGACACTTCTTCAGAAATGGGGGAGGAAAAGGGGGTTCTGAAATAAATAGGGAGAGAGGAGGAGGCAGATAGAAGATGGTTAGAGAAGAAGATAGGTGGAGAGGAGACAGGCAGGTGAAAGACGCGGGGATGGAGCCAGCAAAGGTGAGTGTAGGTGGGGGGGTAGGGAGGGGATAGGTCAATCCAGGGAGGATGGACAGTTCAAGGGGGTGGGCTGAAGTTGGTAGGTAGGAGATGGGGGTGGGACTTGAGGCGGGAAGAGGGGATACGTGGGAGGAAGGACAGGTTAGGGAGGCCGAGACAAGCTGGGCTGGTTTTGGGATGCAGTAGTGGGAGGGGAGATTTTGAAGCTTATGAAGTCCACATTGATACCATTGGGCTGCAGGGTTCCCAAGCGGAATATGAGTTGCTGTTCCTGCAACCTTCGGGTGACATCATTGTGGCACTGCAGGAGGCCCAGGATGGACATGTTGTCTGAGCAATGGGAGGGGGAGTTGAAATGGTTTGTGACTGGGAGGTGCAGTTGTTTGTTGCGAACCGAGCGTAGGTGTTCTGCAAAGCGGTCCCCTATCCTCCACTTGGTTTCCTTGATGTAGAGGAAGTCACAACGGGAACAGCGGATGCAGTATACCACGTTGGCAGATGTGCAGGTGAACAGAAGACCATAAGACCATGAGACATAGGAGTGGAAGTAAGGCCATTTGGCCCATCAAGTCCACTCCGCCATTTAAATCATGGCTGATGGGCATTTCAACTCCACTTCCCTGCACTCTCCCCGTAGCCCTTGATTCCTTCTGAGATCAAGAATTTGTCAATCTCTGCCTTGAAGGCATCCAACGTCCCGGCCTCCACTGCACTCTGCGGCAATGAATTCCACAAGCCCACCGCTCTCTGGCCGAAGAAATGTCATCTCATTTCAGTTTTAAATTTACCCCCTCTAATTTTAAGGCTGTGCCCGCGGGTCCTTGTCTCCCCGCCTAATGGAAACAACTTCCTAGCGTCCACCCCTTCTAAGCCATACATTATCTTGTAAGTTTCTATTAGATCTCCACTCAGCCTTCTAAACTCTAATGAGTACAATCCCAGGATCCTTAGCTGTTCATCATACGTTAAACCTGCCATTCCAGGGATCATCTGTGTGAATCTCCGCTGGACACGCTCCAGGGCTAGTATGTCCTTCCTGAGGTGTGGGTCCCAAAATTGGACACAGTATTCTAAATGGGGCCTAACTAGAACCTTATAAAGCCTCAGAAGCACATCGCTGCTTTTATATTCCAACCCTCTTGAGATAAATGACAACATTACATTTGCTTTCTTAATTATGGACTCTACCTGCAAGTTAACCTTTAGAGAATCCTGGACCAACACTCCCAGATCCCTTTGCACTTCTGATTTGCGAATTTTCTCACCGTTTAGAAAATAGTCCATGTCTATATCCTTTTTTCCAAAGCACAAAACTTCACATTTACTCACATTGAATTTCATCAGCCATTTCCTGGACCACTCTCCTAAACTTTCTAAATCTTTCTGCAGCTTCCCCACCTCTTCAGTACTACCTGTCTGTCCACCTATCTTTGTATCATTGGCGAACTTCGCCAGAATGCCCCCAGTCCCTTCATCCAGATCATTAATATACAAGGTGAGCAGCTGTGGCCCCAACACTGAACCCTGCGGGACACCGCTCGTCACCGGTTGCCATTACAAAAAAGAGCCTTTTATCCCAACTCTCTGCCTTCTGTCAGACAGCCAATCCTCAATCCAAGCCAGTAGCTCACCTCGAACACCATGGGCCCTCACGTTGCTCAGCAGCCTCCCGTGAGGCACTGCTTCAAAGGCCTTTTGGAATTCTAGATAGATAACATCTACTGGGTTTCCCTGGTCTAACATACTTGTTACCTCTTCAAAGAATTCTAACAGGTTTGTCAGGCACGACCTCCCCTTACTAAAACCATGCTGACTTGTTCTAATCTGACCCTGCACTTTCAGGAATTTAGAAATCTCATCCTTGACAATGGATTCTAGAATTTTACCAACTACCGAGGTTCGGCTAATCGGCCTATAACTTTCCATCTTTTGCCTTGATCCTTTCTTAAACAAGAGAGTTACAACAGCAATTTTTCAATCATCTGGGACTTTCCCTGACTCCAGTGACTTTTGAAAGATCACGACCAAAGCCTCCGCTATTTCCTCAGCCACCTCCCTCAACTCTAGGATGTAGCCCACTGGGGCCAGGAGATTTATCAATTTTTAGACCCTTTAGCTTTTCTAGCACTTTCTCTTTTGTAATGCCTACCATGCTCAACTCTGTCCCCTGGCTCTCCCTAATTGTTGGCATACTACTCATGTCTTCCACTGTGAAGACTGATGCAAAGTATTTATTAAGTTCTTCTGCTATTTCCTTATCTCCCATCACTAGCCTTCCAGCATCAATTTGGAGCGGCCTAATATCTACTTTTGCCTCTCGTTTGTTTCTTATCTATTGAAAGAGGCCTTTACTATAATTTCTAATATTACTAGCCAGCCGACCTTCATATTTGATCTTCTCCTTCCTCACTGCTCTCTTTGTTATCCTCTGACTGTTTTTGTAGCCTTCCCAATCTTCTGATTTCCCAGTGCTCTTGGCCACTTTATAGGCTGTCTCTTTTTCTTTGATATATTTTCTGACTTCCTTTGTCAGCCGTGGCTGTCTAATCCCACCCCGGATAATCTGCTTGATGTGGAAAGTCTTCTTGGGGCCTGGGATGGGGGTGAGGTGGGAAGTGTAGGGGCAGGTGTAGCACTTCCTGAAGTTGCAGGGAAAAGAGCCGGGTGTGGTGGGGTTGGAGGGGAGTGTGGAGCGGACAAGGGAGTCACGGAGAGAGTGGTCCCTCTGGAAAGCAGATAAGGGTGGGGAGGGAAAAGTGTCTTTGGTGGTGGGATCAGATTGCAGATGGTGGAAGTGTCGGAAGATGATGTGTTGGATCCGAAGGTTGGTGGAGTGGTACGTGGGGACAAGGGGGATTCTGTTTTGGTTGTTATTGCAGGGAGGGGATGTGAGGGATGAGTTACGGGAATTGTGGGAGACACAGTTGAGAGCGTTCTCAACCACTGAGCGGGGGGAAGTTGCAGTCCTTGAAGAACGAGGATATCTGGGATGTGCGGGAGTGGAATGCCTCATCCTGGGAGCAGATGCAGCGGAGGTGAAGGAATTGGGAATTTTTGCAGGAAGGTGGGTGGGAGGAGGTGTATTCTAGGTAGCTGTGGGAGTTGGTGGGCTTGAAATGGATATCGGTTTGCAGGTGGTTGCCAGAGATGGAAACAGAGAGGCCCAGGAAGGAGAGAGAGGTATCAGAGATGGTCCAGGTGAACTTGAGGTAGGGGTGGAAGATGTTGGTGAAGTGCATGAGCTGGTGCCGATACAGTCATCAATGTACCGGAGGAAGAGGTGGGGTTTGGGGCCTGTGTAGGTGCGGAAGAGGGACTGTTCCACGTAACCTACAAAGAGGCAGGCATAGCTGGGGCCCATGCGGATACCCATGGCCACCCCCTTTGTCTGTAGGAAATGGGAGGAATGGAAAGAGAAGTTGTTGAGGGTGAGGACGGGTTCGGCTGAGCGGATGAAGGTGTCAGTGAAGGGGGACTCGTCAGGCCTGTGGGACAGGAAGAAGCGGAGGGTCTTTAGGCCATCTGCATGAGGAATGCAGGTGTACCCTGTTCTCAAACTTTTTCATTCAACACCATTGACTTTGATTTCCAATAATTTCTGTCCCATTTGTTCATTTAACTTTCCCTTTTGGTACCAGCCTTGATTGGGGCATTTTATATTTTTCCACTCTTTGAATAGCAAAGTTTCTTCCGAATTTCTTGTTGAATATGTTGGTCACTATATTTTATTTATGATTTGTTGCTGTTTCTGTCCCCAGTGGTGGAAACATCTTCCCTAAGCTTACTTATCAAGTCCTTTGTTATTCTTGAAGATCTCTGTCAGGCTACACCCCAGTTCTCTTTTACAGAGTAAGGAGGTGCTGCTTGTTCATTCTTTCCCAAGAGCTCTAAACTCTCACTTCTAGTATCTTTTTCACGAATATTTTTCGCACCTCCTGCAGTCCTTCTGTATTCTTTTTACAATACGGAGACCAGAAATGTTTGCAGTACTCCAAGAGAGGTTTGAACAAGACTCCACACAAATTCACCATAACTTCCCTGCTGTTCATTTCCTCTAGAAATGGGCCCCAATATTTTGTCTGAAAAGGAACCTTTCCAATAGCACACTCATTTTGATAATGTATTGATGTCTTCCTGTGTTTTATTACAGTCCTCTGTTATTTCCGCTTGTCCACAAATATTGAGATTATGCTTTGCATTCCTGAGTCCAAATGGTTTTTGAAATAACACTAGTTGCAGCACTAACTCTGGTGGGATACTAGTTCCTTCCTTTTGTGAGTATCTGTCTTTAATTCCTACACTGTCTTCTGGTACTAGTTTTCCAACACAGTATGTTCTCATCTGAGGTTTAAGTGTACTATCAAACTCACAACCACTTACATTGAGAAGATTAAGGGCAACAGATACATGGCAACAGCCCATCTGCAAGTTCTCCTCCAAGCCACTCACTATTCTGACTTGGAAATATATTGCCGTTCCTTCAATTTTGCTGGGTCAAAATCATGGAATTTTATTCTTTAGGACATTGTGGGTCTACCCACAAGATATGGACTGCAGTGGCTTAAGAAGGCAGCTCAACAGCACCTTCGCACAGCAACTAGGGACAGTCGATAAATGCTGGACCAGCCAGCAACACCCGCATTCTATTCATGATTTGATAAAAAAGCCTTTTGGATTCCAGAAGTGCTACATGAAGGAATAGTGATATATTTCCAACTCAGGATGATGAGTAGCTGGCAAGAGATGGTGTTTCCATGTATCTGCTGCCATTATCCTTCTAGATGAAAGTGGTCGTGGGTTTGAAAAGTTCTGGCTAAGAAGCCTTGGTGAGTTTCTGCAGTGCACCTTAGAGATAGTACACACTGCTGCTACTGAGCGTCAGTGGTAGAGGGAGTAGATGCATATGGATGTGGTGTCAGTCAAGTGGGCTGCTTTTGGGGAAGCAGGAGGTGAGCTATTTGCTGTTATTAGGATTCCTAGGATTTGATCAGCTCTTGTAGCCTTGGGGTGAGTTCAGTTCAGTTTCTGATCATGGTAGCTCAAAAGATGTGATAGTGGAGGATTAATTCAGTGATGGTAATGCCATTGAATGTTAATGAGTGATAGTCAGATTCTGTCTTGTTAGAGACGCTAATTGGCTAGCACTTTAGTGGTATGAATGTTACTGCCCACTTCTCAGACACAGCCTAGTTATCACAGAGGTCTTGCTGCATTTGGACGTGGACTGTTTCAGGACCTGAGGAGTTCAGTTTTGTATTGAACTGGAATTCAACTCTTTCATCCAATTTTGAACAAAGACTGCAATGAGATCAGGAGCTGAGTGGCCCTGGCAGAACCCAAACTGGGCGTCACTGAGCAGGTTATTGCTGAGCAGGTGCTGTGTGATAGCTCTGTTACTGACACCTTCCATCACTTTACTGATGATCGAGAGTAGACTGATGGGGCAGTAATTGGCCGGATTGGATTTGTCCTGCTTTTTGTGTACAGGTTATGCCCAGACAATTTTCCACATTATCAGGTGGATGCCAGTGTTGTAGCTGTGGTGGAAATAAGAGAAGGTGCTGAGAAAACTCAACAGGTCTGGTGGCATCTATGGAGAAAAAGAAACAGAGATAATGGTTTGAGTTCAATGTGCCAGAATGAAAACAAATAATCCTGTCTTATAGTTGCTAGCTCATTTTTAGGCATTTCTCCTGGCGTATACTCCTGCACTCGTAATTGAGCCAGGGTTGATCCCCTGGCTTGATGATAATGGTAGAGGAAATGCCAGGCCATGAAGCCACAGAATGTGCTGCAGTACAATTCTGCTGCTGTTGATGGTCCCCCACAGCACCTCATGGATGTCCGTTGTTGAGTTGCTAGATTTGTTGGAATTCTGTCCCATGTAGCACAGTGATAGGCCAAACAACACAATGGAAGTAATTCTCAGTGTGAAGGTGATCTTTGTCTCTACAAGGACTGCGCAGTGGTTACAATGTAGGAGCGAATTACTGCTGATGCTGGAATCTGTACTGAAAACGACAAATGCTAGAGATCGCAGAGGGTCGGGCAGCATCCATAGAGACAGAGCAAGCTAACATTTTGAGTCTAGATAAATCTTCATCAGAGCTGAAGTGAAATGTGGAGGGGGGCAGCAGTTGTCGGGGAGGGTGGAATGTCGAGTGGTGGGGGAGAAAAGATGTTGATAGTTTGGATTAAGTGATTGGAATGTGAACGCAATGAAGATATACATGGTGAAAGGGATGACCAGAATTTCTGTCGGAACTATCAACATCCTTTCTCCCCCACCACTCCACACTCTAAGCTATTGCATAGATGCTGCCCCTTTCAGCTCAGATGAAGAGTCATCTAGACTCGAAATGTTAGCTTGCTGTCTCTCCATGGATGCTGCCTGATCTGCTGTGGTCTCTAGCATTTTTTGTTTTCAGTACAGATTCCAACATCTGCCGTAATTTGCTCCCTACATTGTGTTTAATTGACTGCCTTGTCTCTTCAAGGAATGCCTACCCTGCAGAAGTTTTGCTCTTCCCTCTGACAGGAATTACAGTCATCTCTTTCACTGTGTACATCTTCGTTGCTTTCACATTCCGATCACTTAATCTGAACTACCAACATCCTTTCTCCCCTATCACACCACACTCCACACCCCTTTGCCAAATATAGCATAAATACTGCTCCCTGCACACTTCACTTCAGCTGTGATGATGAGCCATCTAGACTCGAACCATTAGCTTGCTCTCTCTCCATGGACGCTGCCTGATGTGCTGTGATCTCCAGCATTGGCTGTTTCCTCTGCAGAGGTCACTCTTACCCATACTCTCTTGGGCAGAACCCTTTGTAGTATGCACATTGGGGATGAAAGGCCAAGTATATTTTTCTCTCTTGTTAGTTCCCTCACCACCTGCTGCAGACCCAGTCTAGCAGCTAAGTCCTTTAGGACCCGACCAGCTCGATCAGCAGGGCTGCAGCAGAGCCACTCTGGGCGGTGAACGATGAAAGCCCCCACCCAGTGTAAATGCTGTTGAGGTGGTGGTAAGCTGCCTTCTTAAAAAGCTGATAATTAAGCTAACTGATCTGAGGTTACTGGATTGTCCTACCTTTTTTAAATATACAAATGATGTGGGCTGTTTGCCAATCCCCTTGCATTATTGCCCTTGTTAGGTATAGTTTAAGAGAAGGTCTTAATACGTCCGTTAATTGGTTCCTGATTTTTAACGTGCATCAATAAAATAAATGAGGACCAAGAATTTTAGCATAGCTTTTCTAAGTTTGCTTAGTTTATCAGTTTTCTTGCCCCTTTATATTTTTGATGCCTTTGTGTTTTCTGATCTCTTCTAACGTTGCTACATCACAAAGAATTCTAGGATTTATTCAAAATTATAACTGGAAAATGTCAATTTTTTGTATTCATTTGTGGATGTGGGTGTCGCTGGCTGGCCAGCATTTCTCGCCCATCCCTCGTTGCCCCTGCCGACAATGCTATTATGGGGGAAATTCCAGGATTTTGACCCAGCGACAGTGAAGGAATGGCAATATATTTCCAAGTCAGGATGGTGAGTCACTTGGAGGGGAACTTGGAGGTGGTGGTGTTCCCATGTATCTGTTGCCCTTGTCCTTCTAAAATGGAAGTGGCCATGGCTTTGGAAGGTGCTGTCTAAGGATCTTCAGACAGATCTACTTATGGGTTCTTGCACTTGAACACTTTTTAGAAAAGGAACATGAAAAAAAGGAATGCAAATAAATCATCAAAGACAAAATGTCTGAATGTACATTCCCTAGTACGCTCACCTGTCTGTGCCTTCCACTCTGTTTTGGAGCCTTGTGTCCACAGCTTTCCCTCTCCTTTCCAGACCCTGACCATGCCTAGTTCTGCATTGAACCTTGCTGTTGCTTCGAATCAGTGCTGGAGCCTGCAGTGTGTCTCACTAGATTTTGTTTTAATAAGCGGATGACACTGTGGTAATTTGCAATAAAAACTGAAAATGCTGTAAACATTCAGCAAATCAGGCAGTATCTGTAGACAGAAAAACAGAGATAATATATCATTAACCTTTTCATCTGAATTGTGTAGATCAAAATTGTGGTAGTTTGCCACACTCATAATCCAATAACAATCTAAAATACAGACTCATCACCATTATTATTGCTCCTAAGTGACTCCCCATGGGCAAATTGCCAGTTAATTGAAATCAAACTTCTTTCTTTCACTGTTTTTCATCATAGAAAGGAAAAAGCTACGTAGTGAGAGAGAGTTATCAGGAAAGGTAAGGTTACAAATGCATGTCTCCAAAAAGATGTGTGCTCTAAATCTCTCTCCCACGGTAAACATCTTTAGCCTGAATGAAAACAGTAGTACAAAGGTAGTGAATAGTTCGCTACAAGGATTCAGTTCTTTAATTAAAAATTATTTTTTTAATGGCACTTCTGCTTTCTGTATGGTGAGAATATACCACATAGTACTTTCCCCAATTTCTGTTCCTGATTTGATTATAACAAAAGTAACAGTAAAAATAGAAAAGGGCAAAAAAAGTACTTGAAGTGGCAACATCACCTCAATCGACTGCCAGCTGAGCTTGGTTCCTGGAACAAGTTTTACATAATGTGACCCAGTGGTGAGGCTGGTATTGAAGCAAATGGTGTTTCTGTTGCAATGCAGATGTGTACACCACTGCTTTTGTTTATTAATGTTCAATTTTTATGAAAATTGGCTTACATATTAAATGTGTTTAACACCATCTCGTTTGGGAGATTGATCAGCTTCACAAGTTGTGTGAACACCAATTTGTATTGAATGAAGAAAAACATCCCAAAGGTGCTTTGCAGCCCAAAATGGATTCCGCTTTGGCCTGGCGTCAAAGTAGGTCTGTGAAGAGAGTGACTGGGTACAGCAAAAGAGTATTGGTTGTGCTGTAATATAGACCACAGAGGCTGATCAGGAAATTAAGAGAAGTATCAGGATTTGATGAAAATAATCAATTAGCAATCTCTTTTTACGAGTTGGTGACTTCCTTTGTAAGTAATGCTAACACAGCTCTTTATTATTTCATGGTAGATTATTTCTGCAAAACAGAAAACAAGCACAGTTTAGTTTTGAATCATAAAAATACCATTTTTGTTCAACTAATATCTGATATTGTCAGGGAAATGAGCTCATTTGCTGTAACCAACAAATTGCAAATTCCACTAAACTCTTAAAAGCACGAAACATTTTCTGAAAACAGCAATAAAATGAATGCAATGGTACAGTTTTATGATAATTTGTTCAAAGTGCTGAGATTAAATTTCTGGGAAAACTTTGTGCAAAACATATTCCACATTTTAACAAGAGTGAGGTATCTCTTGAGTTTGACAGGAAATTGTGAGAATAATACTCCCTAAGCAGTATTTTTTGCAAGATATTGTTTCCCACTGTAGAAAGTGGAGAGAATATTTTTAGTGTTAAGTTCTTCCCCTTTGCTTTTCAATGAACATGTTCCATTAAAGGTCTATCAGTTCGAATTGCCATGTCAGCTCTCAAACTCGCATTAAACAAAGTACTCAGCTAATTTTAAATTAATAGTGTCATTTTCAGTCCTGGAAATCATTGGGAGATACTAATGACTTTAAAGTTCTCAACTGACTGTGTGTGTGTGTAGATGATCTGAATTGGCATTAATATTTCTGATGAGCACTGTTTCAATTTTAGAAGCACTTGTATTTGATCAATGAGTTCATGGTGAATCACTGCACATCAGTGATCGTTTATATTCTATAACATTCCGGTCATTTGAGCTCATTACCTGACTCCCTCTCACTTTCCCCAGACTGCTAACTACTCCTTTCTGACTATACTGCTAAATTCTGAAGTTACATCCTGAAACATCAAATCTTGTCATTCTTATTTTCCATTTAAACATTTTGAAAGAGTTAGTATATATATCCAACAATTTCATGTTGACACAGAATGACAACATATACCACATACACAGACCATTTGGCCCAAAATGAGCTATGCTGGTGTTTATACTCTGTGGTCAAAAATCAAGTGACTCTGGGCTATAGTCCTACAGGTTTAATTGAAAGCGCAAGCTTTTGAAGCTCAGCTCCTTCTCAGGCATAGTGTAAGAGACAGAGTATAAGACACGGAGCTTATAAGCAGAAAGGTAACAGCCCTAAAACTGGTCGCCTCTCGTTGAATCTTTAATGTGTGTGTGTGTGTGGGGGGGGTGGGGGTAATCTGTGTGTGTGTGTGTGTGTGTGTGTGTGTGTGCGCGCACAGTGTAGTGGGCTCACCTGTAATGAGACATGAACCCAAGGTCCCGGCTGAGGCTGTCCTCTTGGGCACTGAACGTGGCTCTCAGCCTCTGTTTGGCAACTCTGCATTGTTGTGTTTCTTGAAGGCCGCCTCGGAGGAAGCTTACCCGAAGATCCGAGGCTGAATGCCCATTGAGCGCTGAAGTGCTCCCGAACTGGGAGGGAACATTCCTGTCTGGTGATTGTTGCACGGTGTCCATTCATCCATTGTTGTGGTGCCTGCATGGTCTCACCAATATACCATGCCTCAGGGCATCCATGCCTGCAGCGTATGAGATGGACATCATTGGCTGAGTCACATGACTATCTGCCATGTACGTGCTGGGTGGCATTGCCATGTGTGATGGTTGTGTCCATGCTGACGATCTGGCATGTCTTGCAGAGGTTGTCATGGCACGGTTGATGTTGTGTTGAAGGTTGGGTAGTTTGCTCCAAACAATAGTCTGTTTAAGGTTTGTTGGTTGTTTGAAGGTGAGAAGTGGAGGCGTGGGGAAGATCATGGTGAGCTCCTCATCATCATCGATAATGTTTTGAAGACTGTGAAGAATATTGCATAGTTTCTTCTCTGAGGAAGTATTGGACAGTGAAGGGTACCCTACCAGTCGTATCTTGTGTCTGTATTACAGCTTTTCGCTGTGGCACGGCAGAATTGGGGATCGATGAAGTGAGCATCGTATCTGTTCTTATGAGAGCATCCTTCAACACCTTCAAGTGTCCATTGTGTTCTCCCTCATCTGAGCAGATCCTGTGTATGCGCTGGGCTTGACTATAGGGGATGGCTTTTTTAATATGTTTAAGGTGGAAGATAGACAAGTGCAGCATCTTGAAGTTATCTGTAGCCTTGCGATAGAGGGAGATTTGGAGGTGTCCTGATGGAGATGCATGTGTCCAAGAATGAGACTGATTTTAAAGAGTAGTCTGTGGTAAGTCTGATTGGGGGGGTGAAACTTGATATCGCTATTGTAGTAGTTTCAGTGATTCGTTGCCATGAACCCAAAGGAAGAAAATATTTCCAATGCGTCTGGTGTATAGCATTGATTGGAGGCCCTGTGTAGCGAAGAACTGGTTTCTTGTTCGAACCTGCGCATGAAAATGTTGGTATATAGCAGAGCAGACCTGGTCCCGTGGCTGTTCAGTGTGCCTGGATGAGGAACTGGTTATCGATGGTGAAGGCGTTGCGGTTGAGGATGAAGTGGATGACTTGTGGGATGGTGTCTGGAAATTGGCAGTACTGAGAACTGAGACCTTTTTTATACATGGATAAAACCCTTAATTATCTCATGACAATGACTTGACAGGAACCTGGATTTTGAATTTTAATCAGAAGTCTCATTCCAAGCTGAGTAAAGATTCAACAAGAGGCAGCCAGTTTTGGGGTTATTACCTTACTGCTCATAAATTCTGTGACTTATATTCTCTGTCCGACACTACGCCTGAGGAAGGAGATGACCTCTGAAAGTTTGCATTTTCAGATAAACCTGTTGAACAATCATCTGGTGTTGTGATTTTTTTTTACCTTGGCCACCCCACTCCAACACCAGCTTATTCATATCATTTCTACACCATGTGAGCCTTCTTCCATTCTGTTTATTTCATTGTAAATGTATATTTGTTCAGAGATCCTGAATGCAGCTAGAATTCAATTGATTGCAGTCTTTAGCATTTGAAAGACACCAACCATTTGTATTGATGATGTGGAGGTGATGATTGGACTAGGATGGACAAAGACAGAAGTCACAAGACACCAGGTTATAGTCCCTCAGGTTTATTTGAAATCACAAGTTTTTGGAGTGTAGCCCCTAACAATATTATGTCTGAAATGTAGCATCTGATTCAGACACACAGCAATCTCTCACAAACAACAATCCTATAATGCCCAGATAACTTGTCTTTTTGTTTTATTGGTTGATTAATAAATATAAGCCAGAACATTGATGAGAATGCTTCGCTTTCCTTTTATGTTTTGAAACACAGCCCTGGATTCTTAGTCAATCTGAGAGAGAACAAATTCTTTACCGATGAGATCTTTCATCCTGCTAAGATTTATGTTGCATAGCTGATCAAACACATTACTGTTGCTGTAAGAGAAGACTGGAAAAGAAGAAGGACCATTAAATCCCCAAGGCTGTTTTACTTCTCCAAATCATAATTTATCCTTCAACAGCAGGAAGTGTATTATTTTCAGGAAAGGGTGTAGTACAACTGGTTTTCTGGATTTTGGTATGAATTTTAACTGTTTTGTTGTGTGTAAAGTGGATACAAAACATAGTCTTTAAAAGCAGGATAGCCTCTAGCAAATTTGAACAGGTGAGGATATCCAGGGTCGATACCCAAATGATGTAAATCTGGAGCTTAAAAAAACTCTTCTGCTCACTCTTCCAAACTTTAATGCTCCATTTTCAAACAACTAATGTTCTGTTAAAATAATTTGTAAACTCTGTTATCATCTAATGTGATCTGGAGGAATGCCTGAAGGCTTATGGATTTGGTGAATAGGTGATGGAAATATTAATGAATAATTAATTCATTGTATAAATATAGGAGTTAGTAATTGAAATAACTCAACAGAGGCTGGTATCCCATCCCCAAGTCACACTTTATTAACACATGAACAATCCTTACTATAATATTGCCTCATGCTGAGTATCAGTAAAAGTGAGACAGGGCTCCCTGGTTGGAGCAGATAAACAGCCCCAGCAAGGGAACTCAAACTCTATCATGTCCAGCTGGCTGACATCGTTACAGTCACTACAGCAATCAGTGGGCTGTCAGTTTTAGGAACTGTGGCTAACTGCAATAAAACTCTCACATAAAAGTGTGGACTTGGATTCTGTTTAAATACAATTACCTTCTGCTGTATAATACTCCACACAGAAAGTTTTAAATTCTAACTGTCTATTTGTAAGAAATGTTTTTTTTAACTCACTCATTGGTTCTTTCCATATTTATTCTAAATTTGTTTCATTTTTGTGACCCATGGAATCAAGCTATTAATATTTATCTTATCACCTTGAGGTAATCATTTGGTGATTTTAGCTGAAATAAAAAAGAACTCCAGATATGAGTTTAGATCCAGTCAATTTCTAATGGATTGTCTCTTCCTCTTATAATGCTGTAATGTGAAAGGTCCCAGAAATAATAGTGTAATCGTAAGTTAATGTCAGTTCACAATTTAAAGTTTCTGATAGGCTAGTATTTGATTATTAGCATTTGTCACATTGGACACACTGATTAATTAAAATGGGTTTCTCTTTTTTCTAGGTATGAATTCCGCAGAACTGTTGCTGATGTTCTTGGGATTTCTGTCTGGAGAGTGAACATATTACCAGGGGGTCCATCTGCAGCCAGTGCAAAAGGATGCCAGCAAATCACCTTCTACGTGGCAGGCAGGTTTTCAAGCAGGTTCTGTTTAACCATTGTGAGATTCCTTCAAGAAAAGACAATATTCCAAAGATGTCACCATGAATTTTCTGCCTTTTACCTCTGCTCACTGTTCTGTCAATTTCAATTTAGTGTCTGAAATTAGTCCTTTCCTACCTTCTTTTGCTAAATGCGAGGAATCATCTTAGCATTAATTATTATTATTATTGCAGCTTATAAAGTAAACAAGATTTCACATAATATCAAAGGCAGAAAATAACTACTTAACTGATGGGATCCAGTGGGAAAAACAGTATTGGCCTTACTTTCAGTAATATTTGCTTGAACTCTAATCACCAGAATCATGAATATTGAACACAATTAGACACTCTCAATTTTATACTCTGCCCATTTTATGTTTCAATTTGTAAAGAAAAGCCAGGTGCAGTGTCAAAAAGGAAGACAGTCTTTGGTGCAGAAAATGAAAGTGAATCCCATTGTTTTCATGCATCACCTATCATGAAGCTGTTATTTGTGAGGCAGCGTGTCAACAGCAGTGCAAAACTACAAGCAACATTTTATTAGACATTCAGTCAAGGGAAAAAAAATGGTGGTTAACCATACATAAAGAGAAATGTCAAAAAGCACCAACCACACTGAACTGTCAGCTAACTCCACATAACCGACTTGCACCTGCATCAAAACAAGTAAATTAATTCAAGGTTAAAATACATCAGACTGGGAACTTCTGCAAGTGTTCAGCTGCTCTCTCTAAATTTGCCAAAATCCTCTCTGAAGAGCCTTGAAGTGTTCCAATGATGATTCTAAATGGCATGTTGATCATGAACATCAATCAATTAAGCCAGCAAGGTGCAAATTTTGAGATCAATTATGGGCTGAGCTCATTAGGTTTCAAAAATCACGGACCACATGAAAAGCCTCACCTTATTTACAAATGTTGCCACAAATAGCTCAGGGTCACAACAGTAAACAGGATAGATGAGTTTGACAGAGTGGCCTGCTAATCTGTGTTTCTCTCATGAAGAGGAGTCAGTGTTTTGAACAGTAATTGGAAGAAGTGCTTGTAAATTGTGGTCTTACATACAGGGACGGCTTGTTTCATGGGAAGAAGTGAATGAGCAATGTTGCAGCTCCTTAACTTACACAGAAACTGACGAGAAGTCATGGTAGTGGAGGACCAATGGATGGAGCGCTCTGGCTGGAAAGGGGAATGGTAGGATATGTTTGGTGAGGGATCATGTGGTGCGTTACAGTTCACTGAGGCAGTCTGGGTTGCTGTGGCAACATGCACTTTGACCCAAATGTTGTCGCCTGAAGACCAGGATAGTTTTGGAGATAAAACAGCTTTCATTTGTTTACGTGGCTGACCAGGATTCTTGCCTGCTCTTGCAACCTGCTGGTGGCATGCTTTCGAAAGATTTAGCAGTTAATAATCAGTATTTATGCCCCTGTTATGAACACCCCTTCCTAAGCCCTCAAATCCTGGAGTGGGACCTTACCTGGGGCTTCTGGCTCAGAGACAGGGACTCTACCCACAAGATCCTCCTAGATTCATGCTATAGAGCTTTAAATTATGGCTGATGAGGACTAAGGGGAACTGAGAAATGGCAGATGGAGTTCAACCTGGATAAATGCAAAGTGATGCATTTTGGAAGGTCGAACTTAAATGCTGAATATAGGATTAAAGGCAGGATTCTTGGCAGTGTGGAGGAACAGCGGGATCTTGGTGTTCAAGTGCATAGCTCCCTCAAAGTTGCCACCCAGGTGGATAAGGTTGTTAAGAAAGCATATGGTGTTTTGGCTTTCATTAACGGGGGATCGAGTTTAAGAACCGCGAGGTTTTGCTGCAGCTCTACAAAACCCTGGTGAGACCACACTTGGAATATTGTGTCCAGTTCTGGTCGCCCTATTATAGGAAAGATGTGGAGGCTTTGGAGAGGGTGCAAAGGAGGTTTACCAGGATGCTGCCTGGACTGGAGGGCTTGTCTTACGAGGAGAGGTTGACTGAGTTTGGACTTTTCTCTCTGGAGAGAAGGAGGAAGAGAGGTGACCTGATCGAGGTGTACAAGGCAATGAGAGGCATGGATAGAGTTGATAGCCAGAGACTTTTCCCCAGGGCAGGATTGACTGCCACGAGGGGTCATAGTTTTAAGGTGTTAGGAGGAAGGTATAGAGGAGACGTCAGAGGGAGGCTCTTCACCCAGAGAGTTGTGAGCGCATTGAATAGTTTACCAGTGGTAGTCGTGGAAGCGGAGTCATTAGTGACATTTAAGCGCCTGCTGGACATGCACATGGACAGCAGTGAATTGAGGGGAATGTAGTTTAGGTTATTTTATTTTTGGATTAGGATTATTCCACGGCACAACATTGTGGGCCGAAGGGCCTGTACTGTGCTGTACTTTTCTATGTTCGAGAGCAGAGGAACAGGAAATTAATGGACTTGGTTAACGTCTTTGTTGACTAATAAATGAGCCAAAAGAAGGATATTTGAGAAGTTCTAGTATGGAGAATTCAGTCATTAGAATAACTGTGTGAAATGATTAGAGGAATTGAGGGAAAACGAATAAAGGGGAGGTTTGAAGGTCACCCATTCAGCAAGAACCATCAACATTCAGTAGCAGCAGTGTGTACAGTCGACAAGACGCGCTGCAGAAATTCACCAAGGCTTCTTAGGCAGTATCTTTCAGAGTCATTACTTCATCTTGAAGGACAAGGGCATGGGAATGCCACCACCCACAAGTTCCCCTCAAAGCCACTCACCTTCAGTTGTGCCCTGAAAGCAGAAAGGAAATAAATACCAGCTGAAATGATCGTTGTTTCACATATACTATTGAAAAGACAAGCATGGTTGGAGCCCCCGAGGATTCCCATAGTGACACGCCAGGGTCTGAAGGAAGTGAGTGGACTTAAAAGAGAAAACCCTTCATGTTGAGAGCAAGTGCAGCTGGCTCTAGGAAGGAATCAATGATTGGGAGCTGATTGCTCAAGGAGGAAGCGGGAGACCTGCAGTTCTTGCAGGCCAACGACGTTATAATGGATGTGATAGTGGGAACTGCAGATGCTGGAGAATCCAAGACAACAAAGTGTGGAGCTGGATGAACACAGCAGGCCAAGCAGCATCTCAGGAGCAAAAAGCTGACGTTTCGGGCCTAGGCCCTTCATCAGAGCTCTCTGATGAAGGATCTAGGCCCGAAACGTCACCTTTTGTGCTCCTGAGATGCTGCTTGGCCTGCTGTGTTCATCCAGCTTCACACTTTATTATCGACGTTATAATGGAGATGTATTGCCCCTGGATTTTTGCGATTTGTCCATTAGTGTTGGTAGGAGATGAAGATGTGGGTGGCAGCCTGCATGCAGCTCTCCTACCCGTGCTCGCTGCACTGATGTGAGTGTGTATTTCAAAGCCCACACCTCTGCCCCTGCTTCAGACTCTTGATGAAATTGTGTCCTTTCCTTAGCAGATGTGGTTCGGAGCACCCCAGAGAAGTTGCCATGGTGACATACATCGGTTTTACCATAAAGGTCTTCCTTTGTTACTGGGTTCACTGCCAAAGTTCGTGGGAAACCAATTTCTAGTTTGGGATCATTCTTCTGGATATCTTATAGCCCTCTGTGATCACTGACTTCAATGATTTAAGGCTTTAGCTTCATCATCAACCTGCACACCATCACTCTTTCTGCTGTTTTGTGAACAGTTTTCTTCTGGGGTGACAGAAAGGGTGGGATTGAGTGAGATGAAGCAAGTGCGTGGTTTTTAACACTGGTGGTAGAAAGCTGGTGAGGGGTGTTCTGAGGAAGTGAGTCGGCAGCACAGAGGCCATGCAGGTTTACAAGGGTGGCTCATTGCAGGTGAGGGAAGATATTGCCTGTAACACTGAGGGAACAGTGCATCAGTCTTACTGACAGGTGGCTACAGTCGCAGAGAGAGAGTGAGTGTGAGGTAGCCCTGAGAAGGTGATGGCATTTACCCTGTCATGCCCTCTTTCCTTCACTGCTGACCATTCCTCAAGATGGCTGAGACTTCACTGACTCAGTGGCAAACTTTGAGCAGGTTGGCAGAGTCTGATGGCATATCCTGCTTTGCTGGCCCTGGTAGAAGAGGATGTCTCTCCTCTGTACCACTCTGACCACCAGAACCTGATAGTGTTTGAGTGCCATTGATTTCTTTAACTTTCACCTTCAGGGAAAATATCACAAACTAAGCAGGGGAGCTCCATACTTACAACAGCTGTCTGAGTGTGCAACCATTTTTATTTTAAAGATTTATTTGAAATCACAAGCTTTCGGAGTGCAACCCCTTTGTTAGGTTGAAGGGGCAGTGCTCAGAAAGTTTGTGATTTCAAATAAACCTGTTGGACTATAACCTGGTGTGGTGTGATTTCTGATTTTGTCCACCCTGTCCAACACCACCACCTTCGCATCCTGGCCTTTTAAAGATGGCGCAGGTGCCAGGGCTGCCAGTCTATGTTGAGATATCCCAAATGTAGCGAGTACTGGTGAGTGTGGAGACTGGTGGGATCGTGCTGACTTCAGACATGAGGGGTGCTGTGGAGCCGGGTGTTAGTTAATGAGATGAGTTGGAGAAAACTTGCTCAGGTAAGAGAAAAACACTCTGTGAATCTTAATGGAATTGACACTTATCCAAAAAAAAACATAATTTTCAACACCTGGATGCAACCCACTAGGAAAGAACGATAAGATGGCGTGGTACACAGTTGTACAGTCTAAGGAACAAAAACTGAGCCCCAAACTTTAAGGCATCCTAATCTATAAGGAGTGAGCAACTAAGGGTTGTATCAGCTCCAGATCTAACCATAAGATAACACGGTGTAGAGCAGGATGAACACAGCAGGCCAAGCAGCTTCAGAGGAGCAGGAAGCCTGATGCTTTGGGTGTAGACCCTTCTTCAGAAATGGGGGAGGGGAAGGGGGTTCTGAAATAAATATGAAGAGGGGTGGAGGCAGATAGAAGATGGATAGAGGAGAAGATAAAAGGAGAGGAGACAGACAGGTCAAAGAGGCGGGGATAGAGCCAGTAAAGGTGAGTGTAGGTGGGGAGGTAGGGAGGGGATAGGTCAGTGCATGGAGGATGCACAGGTCAAGGGGGCAGGATGAGGTTAGTAGGTAGGAGATGGGGGTGGGCCTCCTGCAGTGCCACAACAATGCTACCCGAAGGTTGCACAAACAGCACCTCATATTCTGCTTGGGAACCCTGCAGCCCAATGGTATCAATGTGGACTTCACAAGCTTCAAAATATCCCCTCCCCCTACTACATCCCAAAACCAGCCCAGCTCGACCCTGCCTCCCTAACCTGTCCTTCCTCCCACCTATCCCCTCCTCCCACCTCAAGCCTCATCCCCATTTCCTACCTACTAACCTCATCCCACCCCCTTGACCTGTCCGTCCTTTCTGGACTGACCTATCCCCTCCCTAACTCCCCACCTACACTCACGTTTACTGGCCTCATCCCGGTCTGTCTCTTCTCCACCTATCTTCTCCTCTATCCATCTTTTATCTACCTCCCCCTCTCTCCCTATTTATTTCAGAACCACCTTCCCCTCCCCCGTTTCTGATGAAGGGTCTGGGTCCGAAACGTCAGCTTTCCTGCTCCTCTGATGCTGCTTGGCCTGCTGTGTTCATCCAGCTCTACACCTGTTGCCTCAGATTCTCCAGCATCTGCAGTTCCTACTGCCTCCAAATCTAGCCATGAATCTTTTTGAGCTTGATGAAATTCAGCTCTTACTTGGTCAACCTAACAACGTGAAAAACATTGTTAATCTGTTGGAATGGCAAATTTATGCTTGAGTTGGACACCAGCAGCATTGAACAGGTTTTCCTTACATCTGTTCTAAAAGTGCAACTGAACTGTTTATATTCCTTCTTGTGTCAGCAACTGACTGCAATTTCTTATTGTTTCTGATTTAACTTTGGAATTCAATCAGCTCTTGTTGCTTATTTATAATTAACCCAGGAGAGTGAGTTTACAATGGAAATCTAGGCTAATTGAAGGGATGCTGAGTCCCATTTGGGTTATTTAATGTTCCAGGAAGCAATTTGACCAATTTTGATCTTTTTCTTTTCAAAACTCATAACTTTTGACTTCGGTGGCATATAATTCCTTACCTGCTACTTTGAAAGAAGGATTACCCATTTATGTTCAATCGCTTTACATCTCTTGAACTAATGACCTTCAGATTTTAATGCAAAGATGCAGAATATTTACATGTTAATGTCTGCACTGCAATTTGAAGATTTTCAGTATGATTTTTAAAAAATCATTCATGGGATGTGGGCATCGCTGGCTAGTCCAGCATTTATTGACCACCCCTTGATACCAAAACGAATGTGGCAGTGAGCTGCCCTCTTGAACTGTTGGTTTAGGTTGACCCACAATGCCATTAGGGAGGGAATTCCAGAATTCTCATGACACTGAAGGTTTAGGTTGACCCACAATGCCATTAGGGAGGGAATTCCAGAATTCTCATGACACTGAAGGAATGGTGATATGTTTCCAAGTCAGGATGGTGAGTGGCTTCAGGGGGATCTTGCAAATAATGGTATTCCCACATACCTGCTGTCCTATCCCTTTAGATGGTAGTGGTGGTGGATCTGCAAGATGCTATCTAGGGTGCCTTATTGAATGAATGAGATATCATAATTGATGCCAAATGTGATTTACTATATGCTAGTCCACGGAACATATACCACAGAATTGGGTTCTTGAGTCAGATATCTGAACTGTATTCACAACATGTTATATTCTCACAGATTTCTACACATGATGTGGCTTCTGTGCCTACTGATGTAACTGTACATGACACATACAATTGACTGAATATATTGTCTCCACTAGAGGCATGGCAGGTACCTTATGCTCCAGAATGTCACATGCCGCAATGTTATCTCGCTATCTGAAGGCTTCAGGCCTGTCTTGTCTGAACTCTGTCATTGGACAACATCTCAACTCTTCCTTGGAAAGAATGAGAGCTATTTCCTGATGGAATGTCTCTGTACATTCAGGAAATGCTTTGGATGTACAACATGATGAGATTTGGACCTCATACAGTTATCATGATTGGGCAATGTTGCTTCACTCTGCGGTGTGTTATCTATCATCATGGGTGGCTATGCATAATTTTTTTTTGAAGATGTATATAAGTCGTGTGACATGATATAATGATAAAGTGCTAACAGGAGTAGTCAAGGTAAAAAAGGAACAATATTTCCAATGACTGGGAGTCCAGATCCAGAATTATAGTTTAAATGCACAGGATAGACTATTTGAGATGACAGGAAAATTCTTCACTCAGAGTGGTGAGCCTGTGGAATTCTCTGCCACAGAAAGCATTGAATGTTTTCAAGGAGGTATAGTTGTTGGGGCTAAAGGGATAAAAGGATATGGGGAGAAAGCAGGAACAGGGGACTGAGTTGGATGATCAGCCGCAATCGTATTGAATGGTGGAGCAGGCTCGAAGGGCCAAACGTCCTACTCCGACTCCTTTTATCCTTTGCTTCAATCTTCAGAATTCAAATAATCATCCATGTGATGAATGGTTGATGATACACTGTTCTTTTTGAATCTGCACTTGTGTATGCAAACTGAGGGACCAATGAACTGACTGATGCGATAGGACACTGGTGAGCTAGCAATGATCTCGGAAGGCAGGATGTTTGTTTCTTGGTGAGTTTGTAATTTTGGTCAGGTCTTTGAGAGCTCTCATAGGCGGAATCCACACCAACACACAGCTCTGTGAAGTAAGAGTTTAGAATGAAATTGAAGGGTATATTTTTGGAATTTGGAAAGGGAAGGAGTATCTAAAGAGGAAATAACAACATACAAAACGCAATTTTACTCAACTGTCTATTGCACATAGATGAAGTGAACTTTGAGTTGAAATAGAGCAGGAGCAATTGTGAGGGGAAAATTTCTCTAGGTCACTATCTGTCAGCAATGTTGTAAACAGGGCACAAAGACTTCTAAATGCTGTGTCCCTTGGGATCATGACTATTTTATTTTAGAATGCTATTGTAATTTTCCAAAACACTTATCAGAAGAAATCTCCCTGCTGTATATATTATATTGCTAATGAGGAAAATAATTTTGAGAGGAAATCCCTTAATCCTCTTAGTTGACATCAGTGCATCAGCAATGAATATGACTTGTTTCCGATTGGTGTGTTGCTATACTTTTGTACCTAATGAAAGATCCAACTGATATAAAGAGAAGACTAAAGCAGTGAACGCTAACAGATGGTCATTTATGAAACATTTATAAACCAATGAAAATTTGCATTCTATTCATGACAGAAGGGTCAGACTTTTACTGCTGACCAGTATCTGGTAGGTAAGCCACAATGTTGAGACTCTTGCTGCTTCAAAGTTTGGGACTGGGCCATTTTAACAGCAGCAAAGCAGTGGAATTGGCTTTTTTTTAACATAGAAAAAGAACATGCTGGAGAAGCTCAGTAGGTCTAGCAACATCTGTGGAGAGAAAAACAGAGAAAGCGCTTTGAGTCTGATATGAGTCATGTTCAGAACTCCAAAGAAACCTGTCTAGCTTTGGGAAGGGTTCTTTATCAACCGACAGTTTCCCAGCTAGCGTGATTGGGAAAAGGGCGACTGGACTCAAATATTGGCTGATTTCTCTTCACAAATTCTATCAGACCTGCTGAGCTTTTCCAGCAATTTCTGTTTTTGTTTCTCTCTGTCAATTGTTCAGGCAAAAATTGCAGAAAGTCTGCTCCCAGAAATTCCAAGACAGTTACATGACTGTGGAGATATTAACATTCCACCAGGTTAGGAATGTAAACCACTCCCAGAGGATCTGACACCAACTTCAGATACTTGGTCTTCCACTATGATTGTGATCTATGGCTATTAAGGATAATTTACAGCTTCACTGGTCTTAAAATTTGGTGGGGTCTGCGGTAGACTACACTGTCGGATTATCACCTAAGTGGCAAAGAGGAGAATTCCATCCTGTTGTCAGCCAGAGAGTCATTGAGTCATGCAGTTTGGAAATAGACCCTTTATTCTAACTCATCCATGCTGACCACGTTTCCCCAAACTAAAATGTCCCACTTGCTTGTGTTTAGCCCATATCCCTCTAAACCTTTCCTACTCATGTACCTGTCTGAATGTCTTTTAACTGCTGTAACTGTATCTGCATCTACAAGTTCCTCCGGCAGTTTATTCTACCTATGAACCACCCTCTGTGTGAAAAGGCTGCCCCTCAGATCCCCTTTAAACCTTTCTCCTCTGTCCTTAAACCTTTGCTTTCTAGTTTTGAACTCCCGCACCCTGGGAAAAAGACATTTTGCTCTTCTCCTTGTCTATGACCCTTATAATTTTATAAAACTCTATTAAGGTTGCCCCTCAGCCTCCTACATTCCAGTGAAAAATGTTGCAGCTTATTCAGCCTCTGTTTATAATTCAAACCCTCTAGTCCTGACAACATCATGGTAAATCTTATGTGAACCCTCTCTAATTTACTAATATCCTTCCTATAGCAGGGTGTCCAGAACTGTTCGCAGTATGTAGAGCAAGTTAACAGAGCAACCACAGACACAGAAATATTTCAAATGACTCCCTGATTGAAACTTAAAGAAACATTTTAATGCTTATTCTTGTGAAACCATTTTGCACACATGTTAAACACAATTTTACAATGTTGGACACTGTTGAAGAGTTTAATTAATTAAAGGTTGAAGTAATATTTCCCCATTGTATAGTCAAGAAGTGTAGTACTGATCTGCAAATCTGGTGTGCTGTGTAAATGTGAGATAACAAGGTGTAGAGCTGGATGAGCGCAGCAGGCCAAGCAGCATCAGAGGAGCAGGAAGGCTGACGTTTCGGGTCTTGACCCTTCGGAAATGGGGGAGGGGAAGGGGATTCTGAAATAAATAGTGAGAGGGGGGAGGTGGATAGAAGATGGGTAGAGGAGAAGATAGGTGGAGAGGAGACAGACGGGTCAGAGGTGGGGATGGAACCAGTAAAGGTGAGTGTAGGTGCAGAGTTAGGGAGGGGATAGGTTGGCCTAGGGAGGACTGACAGGTCAAGGAGGTGGGACCAGGTTAGTAGGTAGGAGATGGGGGTGGGGGTTGTGGTGGGAGGACAGGTTAGGGAGGCGGGTAGGCAAGGCCCAGCTCGTTATCTCAGATTCCCCAGCATCGGCAGTTCCTACTATCTCTGCTGTGTTAATATGAATTCTTTTTAGACATTGAGGTTGAATTTTTGACTGGATGTGCAGGTGCATTTTGGTGCATTGATGAGTACTTTTATTTTTGGAGAAAATGTGATTTTCTTCTGAAATCCCAGGCCTGTGTCAATTTTCACTGGCCTTTTGCAAGTCGAAAATGCCTTCTATGCAAACGCATTGAGGTCAAGTTCCCCAGTCTAAATGGGGCCAAAACATAGATTTCCTTCTGTATATCATTTTGCCCAGTGGTTCGGGGTATGAAGTTTATGAAGAAAATGGAAAGCCTGCTGAAGAGTAGGGAGGTCTCAAATGTTTTGACACCATCAAATGTCACAATTTAAGTGTTGCATCATAATGTAGATGCATTTTTAATAGATTGCTCAGAACCCTCTGCTGATGAATCAATGGAAAGTTAACCCTCACAATCACCTACATTGTGTAATCGTGGTTTCCTAATGGAGAAAGAACCTCAACAAATTGAAGAGAGTACAATGAAATGATACTAAGACACAAATTGCTGGAAAAACTCAGCAGGTCTGGACATAAGACCATAAGAACTAGGAGCAGGAGTAGGCCACCTGGCCTGTTGAACCTGCCCCACCATTTAATAAGATCATGGCTCATCTTTGAGACTCTGCTCCACTTACCCGCCCACTCACCATAATCTTTAATTCCTTTACTGTTCAAAAATTTTTCTAGCCTTGCCTTAAAAACATTCAGCGAGGTAACTTCAATCACTTCACTGGGCAGGGAATTCCACAGATTCACAGCCCTTTGGGTGAAGAAGTTCCTCCTGACCTCAGTCCTACATCTGCTTCCCTTTATTTTGAGGCGATGCCCTCTAGTCCTAGTTTCACCTGCTAGCGGAAACAACCTCCCTACCTCCACTTTATCTATTCCCTCCATAATCTTATATGTTTCTTTAAGATCTCCCCTCATTCTTTTGAATTCCAATGAGTGTAAGCCTAGTCTACTCAGTCTCTCCTCATAATCCAACCCTCTGTGAAGAGAAATCAGAGTAAATGTTTTGGATCTGGTGATCCTTCCTCAGAACTGATAGTAGGTGGGTAAGGAGTAAATGATAGTTGGGGATAGGTCTCAAAGAGAGAGAACAACAGTTGGACAGACAAAGGAGTTTATAATAATCTGGCTAGGAGGGTGAGTAGTTACTAAAGGAGACTGTTAGTGGCTAACAATAGGTCACTCCCAACAATACCGCACCACCCCCCCATGGCACCTTCCTCTGCAACCGCCAAAGATGTAACACCTGCCCATTCACCTCCTCCCTCACCAGTATCCAAGGGCCCAAACATACCTTCCAGGTGAAGCAGCACTTCACCTGCACATCCCAGAATCTAGTCTACTGCCTTTGCTGCTCACAATGTGGTCTCCTGCACATTGGGAAAAGAAAGCGTCGACTGGATGACCATTTTGCAGAACATCTATGTTCTTCCCATGATAAGGACCACAAGCTTTTGGTTGCCTGCCGCTTTAATGCACCACCCTGTTCCTTTGTCAATATCTCTGCCTCTGGTTTGCAAAGCTCAATTCCAGCTGGAAGAACAGCATCTCATTTTTCACCTGGGGACCTTGCAGGCCTCTGGACTCAATATTGAGTTCAATAATTTTAGGGCCTGAGCTCTCCCATGTCCTTGCCCCCAAATCCACACGGCAGGCCTTGTTATCACATAGTCTTCTGTTACACACTACCTATTGGTAGTCAGTAACAGTTGCTGTTAACAGCTTTTCACCCTCCTGGCCAGATTGTTATCAACTCCTTTGTCTGTCCAACTATTCTACTTTCTCTTTGGGCTCTATCCCCATCTATTGTTAACTCCTTACCCTCTTTCCCCAACCCCAATACTATCTTCTGCATATAAGCCAACATTTGCCGAGCTAAAATCAATTCTGAGGAAGGGTCACCAGACCTGAAATGTTAACCCTGAATTTTCTTCACAGATGCTGCTGGACCTGCTGAGCTTTTCCAACAACTTCTGTTTTTGTTCCTGATTTATAGCAAATGCTGTTCTTTTGGTTTTTATTGAACATTTCCATCAGGTGAGGCTTATCATGTGCCATTCAAACACTTTTGTAGGACTTCCTCAAGGTCAGATACACTAGGGGCAAGCTTCACATCAGCCAAATCATATTCTGGCAGCCCTATTGACCAACACCGGGATTGGGGAGGGTGGTGGCTGCTACCATTAAGACACACCCAAAGCCTGGTATTGTTGCTGGGTCCCTGGCCACAGGTGAGTGGCAAAGGGGTGGTCGAAGTGTAAGGATTGTGAAGAAGGGGTGACTGGCACTAAGAGAAGGAGCTGACTCTCAGTGGACTACTCCTTGTTTGGTCAGACAGAGTGCCTGTGGAAGGCCATGAGCAGCCTGTACATGTTGGGCTGCCTGCATGGCAAGCTCAGACCTTATCTCGGCAGCTGCTGAGTCAATTCCCGGGACAGCAGGAGAGAATTTTAAATGGGCCTAATTTGGGATAGGGCAAGAGATCTGTCCTCTTGCCTTCTGACTACAGATTGTGGGGCTTATCTCAAATTAAATATAAAATAAAAATTCCCCATGTTCTCCTAGCAACCTCGCAAATCTCTCCTTTATCATACCAAGCTGCCGTTTCCATTTCCTGAAGCTGCAGTGTGCAGCTTTTACAGCGGAGTAGGGTGCTTTGGAAACTGCAATACCCATAACCTGTTGGTATCTGCTTACAACAGAGTATCAAGATGGACTGTCATCTCTTAGTTAACTGCTTGCTAATTTTATCATATTTATTATCTCATTGTTAACATCTAAGAAAGGATTTATACACCAACTTTCAAGATGTCAGAACATTCCAAACCATTTCATAGTAATGAAATGTATTTGAAATGTATCCACTGTTATAAAGTGGGCAAATATGATAGCTGGATCATGCATAACAAAGTGTGGAGCTGGATGAACGCAGCAGGCCAAGCAGAATCTTAGGAGCAGGAAAGCTCATGTTTCGGGCCTAGACCCTTCATCAGAAAACGGGGAAGTGGAGAGGGTTCTGAAATAAATAGGGAGAGATAGAGAGGCGGATAGAGGAGAAGATAGGTGGAGAGGAGACAGACAAGTTAAAGGGGCGGGGATGGAGCCAGTAGAGGTGAGTATAGGTGGAGAGGTAGGGAGGGGATAGGTCAGTCCGGGGAGGAGGGACAGGCCAAGGGGGCGGGATGAAGTTAGTAGGTAGGAAATGGAGGTGTGGCATGAGGTGGGAGTCGGGGATATGTGGGAGGAAGAACAGGTTAAGGAGGCGGGGATGAGCTGGGCTGGTTTTGGGATGCAGTGGGGGAAGGTGAGATTTTGAAGCTTGTGAAATCCACATTGATACCATTGGGCCGCAGGGTTCCAAAGTGGAATATGAGTTGCTGTTCCTGCAACCTTCAGGTGGCATCATTGTGGCACTGCAGGAGGCCCAGGATGGACATGTCTGAGGAATGGGAGGGGGAGTTGAAATGGTTCGTGACTGGGAAGTGCAGTTGTTTATTGCAAACCAAGCGTAGGTGTTCTGAAAAGTGGTCACCAAGACTCCGCTTGGTTTCCCTGATGTAGAGGAAGCCACACCGGGTATAGCGGATGCAGTATACTACATTGGCAGATGTGCAGGTGATGTCCATCCTGGGCCTCCTGCAGTGCCACAACGATGCCACCTGAAGGTTGCAGGAACAGCAACTCATATTCCGCTTGGGAACCCTGCAGCCCAATGGTATCAATGTGGACTTCACCAGCTTCAAAATCTTCCTTCCCCCAATGCATCCCAAAACCAGCCCAGCCTGTCCCCGCCTCCCTAACCTGCTCTTCCTCTCACCTATTTTCTCACATTAAATAGTGCTATAGATTTTTTTACTTCCACCTGGGGGTCGTTTTTTTAATGTCTCATCAGGAAGGAAAAAGGCACCTTCAACTTTGCAACATTACATTAGTTCTGGACTAGATTACATAAGTCTTTGGCATTGGGTGTGAATCCACAACTTTGTTTCAAATGTGAAAATGATGGCACTGAACTAAGGATTTATGATGTTTATGATCAGTCTTCCCCAAAGCTATATTTAAAAAAGTGGTGTTATTTTTCTTTTTTCAGGACATGTTGATCAGAGCAAGCTGAATAAACTGGATAATGATGAGAATCTGGGCAAATTCAAAGCCTCTGCAAAATGTACAACAGGTATGTCTGTGTTAGCTATCTAAGTAATGAAACTTATTGGGATGAATTTTCATGTTGGACCTGTGAAATGCAAGCTGGGCCCATTCTCCACTTTGGAAACCTAAGCCTGATATAGTTTTGTCCATTTGCATACATTCATCTCCTAGAGATGTGAGCTTTCAATATAGTTCTTATGCCCCCCTCATCACCATCCTCCTGTCTCCTCCTCCCATCTCCCACACTACTTCTGTATGTCTGAAGCTGCTTCATAATCTCCATTCGTGCCTCATTTTTGAGATTCGGTTTATTATTGTCACATGCACCTAAGTACTGTGATAAGTTATGTTTTGTGTGTAGTACAGGCAGATCATACCATACAAAGTGCGTTAGGGTAAAAGAACAGAGTGAGGAATACGATGCTACAGCTGCAGAGAAGGTGCAGAAAGAGCAAGATCAACATTTAAACTGAAAATTTGTGAGGCCCATTCAGAAGTCTGAGAACAGAGTGGAAGGAGCTGTTCTTAAATCTGTTGGCACCTGTGTTTAAATGTTTGTATTTCTGCCTGATGGAAGAGGTTGGAAGAGACTATAACTGTGTGGGAAGGGTCTTGGATTACATTGGTTGTCTTCTCAAGGCAGCCAGAAGTTTAGTTGGAGCCACTAAGTGGATGGTTGTAATGTGTAATGAACCGGGCTGTGTTCACAACTCTGAGAAGCCCTCACACACTCCTTTTTATGTCCCTATTTACATACCATTTCCAATCACTAATTCTCCACCATGAATAGTCTTTGGGAACCATGTAATTACAATAGGAATCTTTTGAAATGGATGTTGAAAAGTATACCTCTGGCAATCTAAATTTGCCAAGAAAAGAAACAGTTTTGCTGCTCCTAACCCCATTGCTGACACACAATCTGGCCCAAAGCTGAATGTGCTTTCTTGGATACCTGATGTCAATGATGATTAATTTCTCATGTCTCCATTCTGATGCTATAAACCCTCACAATGCACCACTATGTACTTGATTCACTTCCACTCTATCAATTCCATTCTCTCTCACGTCAACCAATATTTAGTCAAATTTTCATTGTCAATGCAAAAATATAACTTTCTTTCCACTACATTGTACCACGTGCACAGTATTAATTAATCTACAATGGAAACAATTGGGACTGGGACAATAGATTAGTACGCTACCAGCTAAAAAATTGTTTATGGGATTTGGGTGTCACTGGCTAGAGAAGCATTTATTTACCATTACTAATTGCACAGAATCAGCAACATTACAATGTAACATCCTGACAGGGTTTGGACAGGCTGAGTGCATGAAGGGTGTTTTCCCCTTTTTGGAGGGCCCGGCACAAGTGGCCATGGACTCAGGATGTGCAGTAAACTATTTCAGGCTGAGATGTGGAGAAATAGGAGACCTAGCTCTCAGCTCTTCCTTCAGTAACTGGATCCTCAACTTCTGGACTCATAGACTGCAGTCAGTAAGAATGGGCAACAACATCTCCACAATAATCCTCAACACCAGTGCCCCGCTCAGCCCTCTACCATACTCCTTACACACTCATGACTACTCAAGTGCCATTTACAAGTTGCCTGATGTCACCACTGTTATAGCTCGGATCACAAACAGTGACAAGCTAGGAAAGAGATTGAGTACTTAGCAGAATGGTGTAAAGACAGCAATCTCTTCATCAATGATAATGGGAACTGCAGATGCTGGAGAATCCAAGATAATAAAATGTGAGGCTGGATGAACACAGCAGGCCAAGCAGCATCTTGGGAGCACCGAAATGGAGGAGTTGGTCATTGACTTCAGGAAGCGGAATGGAGGGCACACCCCTGTCTGTATCAATGGAACTGAGGTGGGGATAGAACATAGAACATAGAACATAGAACAGTACAGCACAGAACAGGCCCTTCAGCCCACAATGTTGTGCCGACCATTGATCCTCATGTATGCACCCTCAAATTTCTGTGACCATATACATGTCCAGCAGTCTCTTAAATGACTCCAATGACCTTGCTTCCACAACTGCTGCTGGCAACGCATTCCATGCTCTCACAACTCTCTGTGTAAAGAACCTGCCTCTGACATCCCCTCTATACTTTCCACCAACCAGCTTAAAACTATGACCCCTCGTGCTAGCCATTTCTGCCCTGGGAAATAGTCTCTGGCTATCAACTCTATCTATGCCTCTCATTATCTTGTATACCTCAATTAGGTCCCCTCTCCTCCTCCTTTTTTCCAATGAAAAGAGACCGAGCTCAGTCAACCTCTCTTCATAAGATAAGCCCTCCAGTCCAGGCAGCATCCTGGTAAACCTCCTCTGAACCCTCTCCAAAGCATCCACATCTTTCCTATAATAGGGCGCCCAGAACTGGACGCAGTATTCCAAGTGCGGTCTAACCAAAGTTTTATAGAGCTGCAACAAGATCTCACGACTCTTAAACTCAATCCCCCTGTTAATGAAAGCCAAAACACCATATGCTTTCTTAACAACCCTGTCCACTTGGGTGGCCATTTTTAGGGATCTATGTATCTGCACACCAAGATCCCTCTGTTCCTCCACGCTGCCAAGAATCCTATCCTTAATCCTGTACTCAGCTTTCAAATTCGACCTTCCAAAATGCATCACCTCGTATTTATCCAGGTTGAACTCCATCTGCCACCTCTCAGCCCATCTCTGCATCCTCTCAATGTCCCGCTGCAGCCTACAACAGCCCTCTACACTGTCAACGACACCTCCGACCTTTGTGTCGTCTGCAAATTTGCTGACCCATCCTTCAATCCCCTCATCCAAGTCATTAATAAAAATTACAAACAGTAGAGGCCCAAGGACAGAGACCTGTGGAACACCACTCACCACTGACTTCCAGGCAGAATATTTTCCTTCTACTACCACTCGCTGTCTTCTGTTGGCCAGCCAATTCTGTATCCAGACAGCTAAGTTCCCCTGTATCCCATTCCTCCTGACCTTCTGAATGAGCCTACCATGGGGAACCTTATCAAATGCCTTACTGAAGTCCATATACACCACATCCACAGCTCGACCCTCATCAACTTTTCTAGTCACATCCTCAAAAAACTCGATAAGGTTTGTAAGGCATGACCTACCCCTCACAAAGCCGTGTTGACTGTATTTGATCAAGCCATGCTCTTCCAGATGGTCATAAATCTTATCCCTCAGAATCCTTTCTAACACCTTGCAGACGACAGACGTGAGACTTACCGGTCTGTAATTGCCGGGGATTTCCCTATTTCCTTTCTTGAAGAGAGGAATTACATTTGCCTCTCTCCAGTCCTCAGGTACGACTCCAGTGGAGAGCAAGGATGCAAAGATCTTCGCAAGTGGCGAAGCAATTGCATTTCTCGCTTCCCAAAGCAGCCGAGGGCAAATCTGGTCCGGGCCTGGCGACTTGTCAATCTTAATGTTTGACAAACATTGTTCGATAACGTCAGGTTTCGGGGAATGATGATCACCAACGATCTGTCCTAGTCCATCCACATCAACATGATGGACAAGAAAGCACAACAATGACGTAGGAGGCTAAGGAAATTTGGCACGTCCACGAGGACTCTTAACAACTTTTATTGATGCATACAAATCATCCTGCCTGGATGTATCCGTGTGGTACAGCAACTGCTCTTCCCAAGACCATAAGAAACTATAGAGAGTCATGAACATAGCCCAGTCCATCACTCAAACCAGGCTTCCATCCACTGATGACAAAGTGTGGGGCTGGATGAGCACAGCAGGCCAAGCAGCATCTTGGGAGCACAAAAGCTTTTGTGCTCCTAAGACGCTGCTTGGCCTGCTGTGTTCATCCAGCCCCATACTTTGTTATCTTCCATCCACTGACTCCATGTACATTTCCTGCTGCCTGGGGAAAGCAGAAGGCTGGTGTTGGTTTGGATGATAATCCACAATCTTGTTGAATGGTAGGGCAAAGCTCAATTACTGAATGGTCTATTCCAGCTCCTATTTTTGATTAAGAAATTTTTCAGCAATCTCAATGCAGCTCCCACTGGATAAAGAGCTATAGCTTAGCTATGCTTGGAACTGAGCTGTAATTGCCACCCTGTAGCTCAGATGTACTAAGGCCTGTTACACTGGAGGAATAACATTTCTCAGGTTGGAGTTAGAAAGAATTATTTTAGGAGTATGAAAGCAAATTATACATGTAACTTGTGCTGCTTGGCCTTATGTGAGCCTGACCCAGAGTGTACAATATTGAAAAAGGAGCTGCTTCTAGCACTGGCATCATTCCAGTAAGGATATACATAGGATTAATAAAAATTTCACATTATTTTGTCATTTGACCAGCTCTGTTGGAGTATTGATCAACATTTTGTATGTCAAAAATTGAAATTTAAACACGGCCTAAAGGCAAGGATCAGTGAAAAAGTTATTGAGTTATTTTCCTGAAGGGCATTGAGAAGCTGGTTTTCCCTCCATGGTAAATTCTCAGTCTGCGCTGTGCTGTGACAAGGACCAACTGAGGGAGTCCAGCTCCATCTACACCTCAAACTTGGGAAGATCAGCAAACAAGGCACTCCCCTCGAGTTAACACCCTTGTGACTCAGTGTAGGCTTCTGCTCATAACAGTATGGGAGCAAATCTCCAGCCTTTCTAAAATGTTTGTGAGATAAAGCAATACTATTTTTTTAACAGCCTGTATTCAAATAGTGAATGTGAAGATTCTTAAATGATCAAATATTTAAATGTATTGTATTACATTGCGTAAAATGTCTTCAGTGGCAAAACCTTCTGGCTGCTATTATACAGCAAACAATTTATGTGAAGCAATTCTATTTTCTAATGAAAAGAATTATTAATGAATGGAAGGAATAATTCTAACCTCTTTGTGATTTTTAACAGATCCTAGTGGTGTGGCTCCAGGCCTTCTCCCGTATGTTGAGCGATTTATTTTCTGGATCCTGACACTGACAATGCAGCTGGTCCTGTACTCTCTGTTTGAATAATTGCATTGCGAATGACGTCAGCACCTCCATCTGGTCCAAAATGCTGGTTTCACAACAAAAACAAATCATATAATGTATCACATTTAAACAAACCCAGGGTTTAACTGCTGTTGATTTCCTTAGATTGCACCAAATGGTTCATTCTTAGACTTGCACTTTATTTTCCTGTGAATCAATGTGTTATGCCTTGAAATTCAGATCTTCAAGTACATAGTGGATGAATACTTAAAGTTCTTCAGATTCATTTCCCTGCTATTTTAAAGAAGCAAGTTAGTTCCTTTGTTAAAACAGTTGACAAAGAGACATAGAGTGAGCAATTAGAGCTAATATGCAAAGATTGTAATTTGAAGGCATCAGAGGGCTAAGGCGAAGTAAAATAATGAACTCAGAGAAATGTAGTTTTGGTAAATATTATACAGAACGAATTTTTAGTTCTAAAGCCATGAAAGTAAAAATGGCATATATTCAACAAAGTGAAGATTCAAGACGAGCCACAAATTATATATAAAATATGTGTGATATGACTTGTGTAGTATAGCAAATGATTAAGAAACAGAAATGTACCTTCGCATTAAGATTATATTGTTGACTTGAAACCTCATTGTGATGTTCAATTTTTTTATATTTGTACTGTAATGTTGACTTCAATTTAGGATTTTCAATTTAAAATTTATTCTGTAATATATCCATGTGAATGATGACAACTTCATAGTGTGCCTTTCATAACCTCAGGATGGCCCAAAGTGCTTTGCAGCCAATGAAGTACTTTTGAAACGTAGTCACTGTTGTATTGTAGACATAAACAGCCAATTGCAATGAAATTCGACGAAGATTACTAACTGAATCATGGAAATTCCAGCATCCAACCTGTTCCATTGCTGGCACTAGCTCTTAAACTGGACCCACCTGCTCTGTTTTGCTATCCTTTTCCTTACAATCTTCATTTTGGCTTGTTTCTCCCATCCTTTAAAATTCTGGAAGTTTTTTGCTCCACTCCCTTTGTTCTTTCAATGATGATTCTGAACCCATATTCTTTTGTTACTGAATCCACAATATCTTTTGCTGTTTATTCTCTCAAAATATTTCAGAATTTTGAAATCCTCCAATAGATTGTCTGAAATTTTCTCTTAAGTAAAGCAAAATTGCCAAATTCTTTCGTATTTCTTCCTAAGATTCATTTCCTATTCCAGATATATTGCACTGTTTTCTTTAATAGGTAGCTCAGAGGCACCAGAAAAGCTTCATCTGTGACATACTCATTTAACATCACTTTCTGTTTTTAGTATTCCGTGCCTCCATGTTTGCAGCAGAAAATTTGCTACCTCCTGAATATTTTGCTTTACCTATATTTTAAAAGGTCTTTCTTTCTGCACAACTGCATCATTTCTATTCTTTCATTGAGATTTTATTGTTTAACGTTTATGTCTGTTAATTGTTCTCCACATCCCCACACCACAAAATGTATGATTGACATTTCTCAACAGTGAACTACATCTGTCTCCACACAACCCAGTATGCTGTTCTTCAGTTCCAAGCCCATGAGTTTGTTAACACCAACATACTTCAATCTTTTTTCACTGCTTATGTCTAAGTCACTGATAAAAGCTGAAAGTCAGAGACCAAGATCCATTAGTGGATCACAACCAGAAAACATCCTCAATTATCAATATTGCCCTTGAAACAAATCATGCATCCTAATAGCCGTAGCTTGTCTACAGTGAAACCTTATTAAACACCTTCTGATAATTCTTATAAACTACTACCACTGCATTCTCTTTATGTTTACACAGTGTGATTTTTCTCAATCAAATTAAATTACTCAAATACAATGGGCCAAGTTTTTGCCTTGGATTCCAATCATGTCATTATGAAGCAGTAGTGCCCAGGCAATGATAGCACAGCAGGCCTGGCTGTCTGCAGCAGCACTGTCCAATTTAGAGTGAAGAGCACGTGAGGCGGGCAGGGCTCTTAAAAAAAAAACTCCCCAACAGTAAAAGATCCTCCTCCATCAGAGGCAGGCACTGCCAATGTAGATTGGTGAGGGAGGAAAGTACGTCAAGATGGAGGAACAAAAACAGAAGTTGCTGGAAAAGCTCAGCAGGTCTGGCAGCATCAGTGAAGAAAAGAACAGAGTTAACATTTCGGGTCCAGTGACCCATCCTCAGAACTGACGGTGGCTGGGAAAACATCAGTTTTTATGCAGAAGAAAGGGAGGGTTTGGGGTAGGGAGTAAATGAAAGGATAGAGCTTAAAGAGAGAGAGGAGCAGACAGAGTTGATAACAGTGATAACAGTTTCAGCATCTGTAGTTCTTTCGGTTTTTATTCCTCAAAATAGAGGCATCCGCTGAAGAAATCTTCCCATTGGTTGGCCTTCAGTCGCAGCTGTGTTCCGGTGGTTATACTGGCATGAGGGCCTTAACTTTAATGATGGACTGCTGTGCTCATTGTTGCCTCTATTCATTAGTAGACAGCCTGCAAGCTGACTATGGGCAGGTGGGTGGCACTGCCCTGAAATGGGCCACTCCAAAATGGCTCTGAAGTGGGATTGTGCTGGCACACTGGAAAGCTAGCTGGTAGTGGGGCAGTTGCCAGCCTATCCACCACTGTTCCTACCTCTGCAGCTAATTGAAAGATTGACCTGACATGCCCTTTGAACTATTAGATCATACCCATTCACCCCACACCCCACCCCGAAAAGATTTGATGCATTTTAACTTGTGATACAACTCCAGTAGTCTGCATTGGGATAAGATTCTGGCTTCTAATGTTCTGACTTTTTACTTTATCCCATCTTGAGCAGGTATGTAACTACGTACAATATTCCAATCCTTTATAATATTCCTGAATCCAAAGATACTTTGGAACTTATGATCAGTACTTCTACTAGCTTTTTCCTTGTGTCTTTGCAGTATTCTGGGGCAGCTCTACGTTTGGTCCCATTGAATATTTCTCAGTTGTATCGATTTGTCCGTATTCTCTTTGTTACTCTTGCATTCCAATTTCTTGTACTTTTGTGAAAGCGTAGCAAACTACTTTCACACACAGGATGGTTGCTTTATCACTTTCCTATCTTTAGTTACCCTGCTAATGTGCATGCTAATTTTCTTTCCTTTCATGTTGACTGCCCAGATTCGTAGTTTTTTAAAATCTCTATTGAACGACTGACGTACTTCAATTATATTCACTGAAAAATTTATTTGATTACTGGGAAATATCATGCCAGGGAATCTTGTCTATGTGTGTATCTTTTATATTGCCAATTATGATTCATTGTTATATAAACTAATTTGTGAGTTTTTGAGCCCTGTAGTTTAGATGCAGTAAGTCATATCATTTGCTTGTTTTAATCCTGCTTATGACATGTATATAAGTGAAATTAATAAAAAAAAAACCCAACGTAACTCGTGAGAAATAAAGCAATCCTGGAATAATCACAAATATAATGTTATTTTCAATAACACTTGATAAGTACAAGTTATTGTCTCAGATCTCTGCATATATTTACCAAAGTACCTTTGAGCTCATTGTAGAGTTTATCAGCTTTTCTTGTCTGAATGTTTTGCTTTTAATTATATTTGTTGCTTAAATATAAAGTTGCATTTAAAATTTGATGCTGTTATTCAAAATTAATCACTTAGGTTAACAGATTTAATGTACAGTTATCATTTTTATGTACATTAGAAAGTTGTACTTTTTGAGGATATTAAATTAGCCAGTTTTAATTGATTAAATTCTATTTGTAAGTGACTTCCCAGAAGAGCGACAGGAAATAATCTGTATTGCAATTACCTTTTAGATAGCATTATTTTAGATGTCACAAGACACACAAATTGTTTGGAAATTGGTTAAACAAATACATTGTATGGTTAAATCATGAAACAGAAATAAAATCAGGCATTGGGCAAATGAGTTTAATTTTCTTGCACATTTAAGAACATGGGAAAGGAGCTCCACCCATTTAGTTTCTTCAGCCTGTTCATTCAATGAGATAATGACTGATCTGTACTTGCTTTTGCCCAACACACCTGTGTACAGAGAGCCGTTCTGGGTACCCCACCTTGGAGAGAGTATAGCCTCTGTTTAATAGAATGAAATGTGCACTTTGATGATTAAATGACCATACATACTCGAGCAATAGTCCATCTGGTGCCTGAATTGACTTTCAGCCAAAAACATCCGAACACTGTACTTTTCAGTCATATACTGCAGAAGTTAACCTTCCTCTGCTGTAAGCCCACTCACCACTGGAGATGGCTGTTCAGCTGCTCAAGTCTGCACGTGTCCCGGCTCCTTCAGTGTTACTTTTAGAATTCCTCAGTTCTGAGGAAGGGTCACCAACCAGAAACGTTAACTCTGTATGCAGGTGCAGTTCCTATCTCCTTCCCAAAATCGACAAACCTGCCTGCCCCGATCGACCCATTGTCTCAGCCTGTTCCTGCCTCACCGAACTCATCTCCACCTATCTGGACTCCATTTTCTCCCCTTTGGTCCAGGAACTCCCTACCTATGTCCGTGACACCACCCACGCCCTCCACCTCCTCCAGGACTTCCAATTCCCTGGCCCCCAACACCTCATTTTCACCATGGATGTCCAGTCCCTATACACCTGTATTCCTCATGCAGATGGCCTCAAGGCCCTCCGCTTCTTCCTGTCCCGCAGGCCCGAACAATCGCCCTCCACCGACACCCTCATCCGCCTAGCCGAAATCATCCTCACCCTCAACAAATTCTCTTTCGATTCCTCCCACTTCCTACAGACAAAGGGGGTGGCCATGGGTACCCGCATGGCCCCAAGCTATGCCTGCCTCTTTGTAGGTTACGTGGAACAGTCCCTCTTCCACACCTACACAGGCCAACCCCACCTCTTCCTCCGTTACATTGATGACTGTATTGGCGCCGCCTCTTGCTCCCCAGAGGAGCTCGAACAGTTCATCCACTTCACCAACACATTCCACCCCAACCTCAAGTTCACCTGGGCCATCTCCAACACATCCCTCACCTTCCTGGACCTCTCAGTCTCCATCTCAGGCAACCAGCTAGAAACTGATGTCCATTTCAAGCCCACTGACTCCCACAGCTACCTAGAATACACCTCCTCCCACTCACCTTCCTGCAAAAATTACATCCACTATTCCCAATTCCTCCGCCTCTGCCTCATCTGCTCCCAGGATGAGGCATTCCACTCCCGCACATCCCAGATGTCCATGTTCTTCAAGGACCGCAACTTTTCCCCCGCAGCGGTCGAGAACGTCCTTCACCGCATCTCCCGCATCTCCCGCATTTCCCGCAACACATCCTTCACACCCCGCCCCCACCACAACCGCCCCCAGAGGATCCCCCTCGTTCTCACACCACCCCACCAACCTCCGGATACAATGCATCATCCTCCGACACTTCCGCCATCTACAATCCGACCCCACCACCCAAGACATTTTTCCATCCCCACCCTTGTCTGCCTTCCGGAGAGACCACTCTCTCCGCGACTCCCTTGTCCACTCCACACTCCCCTCCAACCCCACCACACCCGGCACCTTCCCCTGCAACTGCAGGAAATGCTACACTTGCCCCCACACCTCCTCCCTCACCCCTATCCCAGGCCCCAAGATGACCTTCCATATCAAGCAGATGTTCACCTGCACATCTGCCAATGTGGTATATTGTATCCATTGTAACCGATGTGGCTTCCTCTACATTGGGGAAACCAAGCGAAGGCTTGGAGACCGCTTTGCAGAACACCTCCGCTCGGTTCGCAATAAACAACTACACCTCCCAGTCGCTAACCATTTCAACTCCCCCTCCCATCCCTCACACGACATGTCCATCATGGGCCTCCTGCAGTGCCACAATGATGCCACCCGAAGGTTGCAGGAACAGCAACTCATATTCCGCTTGGGGACCCTGCAGCCCAATGGTGTCGATGTGGACTTCACAAGCTTCAAAATCTCCCCTTCCCCCACCGCATCCCAAAACCAGCCCAGTTCATCCCCTCCCCCCACTGCACCACACAACCAGCCCAGCTCTTCCCCTCCATCCACTGCATCCTAAAACCAGTCCAACCTGTCTCTGCCTCCCTAACCTGTTTTTCCTCTCACCCATCCCTTCCTCCCACCTCAAGCCGCACCTCCATTTCCTACCTACCAACCTCATCCCACCTCCTTGACCTGTCCGTCTTCCCTGGACTGACCTATCCCCTCCCTACCTCCCCACCTACACTCTCTCCACCTATCTTCTTTTCTCTCCATCTTCGGTCTGCCTCCCCCTCTCTCCCTATTTATCCCAGAACCCTCACCCTATCCCCCTCTCTGATGAAGGGTCTAGGCCCGAAACACCAGCTTTTGTGCTCCTGAGATGCTGCTTGGCCTGCTGTGTTCATCCAGCTCCACACTTTGTTATCTTACGCCAACTCTGTATTTTCCTTCAAAAGTGCTGCCAGACCTTTTTGGGAACACTCTCTGATCTGGCAAGTCTGTGATGTGATGATGGGAGAAGGTTAAAGTCCACTTCCTCTTTGGTTAAAAGTGTAAATTTAGAAATCAGCATTGACACAAATATATACAGGTATGGATAGATTGCGCAAACTAGAATTGCAGTATCTGGGATTTCAAAGAGTAAACATTGAATTTATTGAACTTTTCAAGTTATTAGAGGAATGGTTAGGATTGATAGAAAATCGATTAGTTGGGTAGGAGATCCGTAGGGAGGTGGTTTGCTCTAAGAATTAGAGCCAGAACTGTCAGGAGTGAAATTGGTATTAATTTTACACATATAAAGAAGTTTTCTGACTGGCATTTAATGCTCGATCTATTGTTCAAAGTTGAAATTGAGTTTGTTAATGATTGATCTAAACCTGCTTTTTAACTGCAGTATGGTCTAACCAGGGTTTTTGACAGTTGAAATGATGTCTACTTCCTTTCTTTCTCGACCTCTAGATATAGAGACTAATATTTCATTAATCTTTATGATTATTTTCTGCACTTGTTCATGATATTTGACTGATATACCTGGACCTCCACTGTTTTGCACCTTTTACTATTTGGAAAGTCTCCTGTTCTAATCCTTTTTGGGTCCAAAGTGGCTGATCTTGGATTCACCTGCCCTGAAATCGATTTCCCACAGGATTGCCCATTGTTTTACTCGATCACTACTTTTTGTAATGTTGGAATTCTATCCAGTCCGCAGAAAATGGCATCATTGTGTCATTGACAAATCTGAACATGTGGTGTTCTATCTCATTTTTAATTATTAATTAATGCAATGAATAGATGAGACTGTAACACATCCCTGTGAGCTACTGCTCATCACAGTCCATCAATTAGAGTATCTGTCCAACTTCCCAACTCTCCAGCTCCTTCCATACAGACATCTCCTAAACAGTTCACGCATTTGCCTTCAATTCCATGAGATTCAACCTTACCTAACTATCTCTTATGATGAACTTTAACAAGTTTTCTATCATTTAGGGAGCAGTCTGGTGAAGGGAATTGTCAATCTATTATAGAGACGGTTGATATTTGTTTTCATTTAAATTGATGGAAATGTAGAAAAATTTGTCACTTGTGGGCACCCGAGCTGTGTTGGTGAAAATGATACTACATAAATTAGAAATGGCAAACAAATCTTCTGAATTATAATAGTAAAACGAAAATTAGTGGAAAAGCACTTTTTATCTTAGATTATGGGAACTGCAGATGCTGGAGAATCCGAGATAACAAAGTGTGGAGCTGGATGAACACAGCAGGCCAATCAGCATCTCAGGAGGACAAAAGCTGACGTTTTGGGCCTAGACCCTTCATCAGAAAAGGGGGATGGGGAGAGGATTCTGAAATAAATAGGGAGCGAGGGGGATGCGGATCGAAGATGGATCGAGGAGAAGAAAGGCAGAGAGGAGACAGACAAGTTAAAGGGGCGGGGATGGAGCCTGTAGAGGAGAGTATAGGTGGGGAGATAGGGAGGGGAAAGGTCTGTCCGGGGAGGAAGGACAGGTCAAGGGGGCGGGATGAAGCTGGTAGGTGGGAAATGGAGGTGCGGCTTGGGGTGGTAGGGGGTGATAGGTGAGAGGAAGAACAGATTAGGGAGGCGGGGACGAGCTGGGCTGGTTTTGGGATGCAGTGGGGGGAAAGGAGGTTTCGAAGCTTGTGAAATCCACATTGATACCATTGGGCTGCAGGGTTCCGAAGTGGAATATGAGTTGCTGTTCCTGCAACCTTCGGGTGGCATCATTGTGGCACTGCAGGAGGCCCAGGATGGACATGTCGTCTGAGGATTGGGAGGGGGAGTTGAAATGGTTCGTGACTGGAAGGTGCATTTGTTTACTGCGAACCGAGTGTAGGTGTTCTGCAAAGCAGTCCCCAATTTCCCCAATTTTGAGGAAGCCACTATGGGTACAGCAGATGCAGTATACCACATTGGCAGATGTGCAGGTGGACATCTGCTTGATGCGGAAAGTCCTGCAACCGCAGGAAGTGCTACACTTGCCCCCACACCTCCTCTCTCACCCCCATCCCAGGCCCCAAGATGACTCATAAGCAAATGACTTCAGTAAAAGGGTGAAAATTCTCTTTCCAAATTAATTACTTTCATCTAAAAGAATTTACATATTCAAGTATTTGAACTTCTGGGGTGTGGCACTCAAAGAAAGATGTTGGTTAATTGGAAAGTCATCTTGGGGCCTGGGATGGGGGTGAGGGAGGAGGTGTGGGGGCAAGTGTAGCACTTCCTGCAGTTGCAGGACTTTCCGCATCAAGCAGATGTTCACCTGCACATCTGCCAACGTGGTATACTGTATCCATTGTACACGGTGTGGCTTCCTCTACATTGGGGAAACCAAGCGGAGGCTTGGGGACCGCTTTGCAGAACACCTCCGCTCGGTTCGCAATAAACAACTGCACCTCCCAGTCGCGAACCATTTCAACTCCCCCTCCCATTCCTCAGACGACATGTCCATCATGGGCCTCCTGCAGTGCCATAATAATGCCACCCGAAGGTTGCAGGAACAGCAACTCATATTCCGCTTGGGAACCCTGCAGCCCAATGCTATCAATGTGGACTTCACAAGCTTCAAAATCTCCCCTTCCCCCACCGCATCCCAAAACCAGCCCAGTTCGTCCCCGCCTCCCTAACCTGTTCTTCCTCTCACCTATCCCCTCCTTTCACCTCAAGCCGGACCCCCATTTCCTACCTACTAATCTCATCCTGCCCCCTTGATCTGTCCATTTTCCCCAGAGTGACCTATCCCCTCCCCACCTCCCCACCTACACTCACCTCTACAGGCTCCATCCCCGCCTCTCTAACTTGTCTGTCTCCTCTAACCATTTCTGATCTGCCTCTCCCTCTCTCCTGATTTTCGGATGAAGGGTCTAGGTCTGAAATGCCAGCTTTTGTGCTCCTGAGATGCTGCTGGGCCTGCTGTGTTCCTCCAGCTGTACAACTTGTTATCTTGGGTTCTCCAGCATCTGCGGTTCCCATTATCTCTGATACAATTTACTTTGAGAAGGCTTCTGGATTCCATTTGGTTCTAAGTCATGTTTGGTGTTCTACTGGAATTAACCAACATCTTTCTTTGAGTGCCACACCCCAGGAGTTCAAATACCAGAAAATGTCAATTCTTTTAGATGAAAGTAATTAATTTGGAAAGAGAAGTTACACCTTTTTAACTGAAGTCATTTGCCTATTAGTCTTTTTCCATTTGATTCCAGGAGCCTGATGCCTCTGAGCTGGCTCCTTACATTTTGCTGGTAAGTTTAATCGGTAAAGATTGACACAGAAGTGTAGACTAGATTAAACTGGATTCAACATCAGAATCCGAATATATCTAAATAGAAACCCAATAAGACAGTCCTTGAATGTCGGAATCTGGGTATCGTATTAATATCGGCATTTGTACTTTTTCCATGTTTAGTGCACTAGCTTTCAATTTTTGTACTTAGTTTATTCTTTTGATGACATGTCAGTGAGAAATCAGGAAGCCTAGAAAGCTTTAGTTTGAGAATGTGAATGTGAGAGGTTAATGAAAAGTAAATTCAGTTTGAAATTGTTATTCAATTAAAAGTGAAAATACTCAAGAAAGTGGTTGATTTGGTCATGGATCTCGGCCACAACAGTTTGATCGCTAGTATATCCATTTAGTTCTCTTAATTTTTAACATTTAAGCTGCCATTAATATGCTTTCAAAGAGGAAAAACATGATTCAGAGCAGCTGTGTGTGTATATATATTTTGTTGAATTGACATCATGTGCAGGTCACACAATAAGGGTTTTGGCAACACAGCAGACTGTTTCTGAGTTTAGTGCTCCAGTACATGAATGTTTATGAGAAAATTTAAATTGTTTGCTGAACACTTCTTAAAATGACCTTATGCTCTTCAACTTTAGGAGTTTTGGATGAATCTTTACAGAGGAGAAATATTTCTTTCAGCTATTCATTGGCAACAAGGTTCTTACTGATATAACTTGAACTGACAAACATCCACATCATGTGACTGTCATAGACTCATAGAGTTGTAGAGGATGGAAACAGACCCTTTAGTCCAAATTATCCATGCTGACCAGATATCCTAAATTCATCTCGTCCAATTTGCCAGCATTTGGCCCATATCCCTCTAAACCCTTCCTATTCATGTACGTATCCACTCAGCAAGAACCCTAGTCCTAGTTTCCATCTGTGGGATAACAAAGTGTAGAGTTGGATGAACACAGCAGGCCAAGCAGCATCTTAGGAGCACAAAAGCTGACGTTCCGGGCCTAGACCCTTCATCAAAAATGGGGGAGGGTGGGCGAAGGTTCTGAAATAAATAGGGAGAGAGGGGGAGGCGGATCGAAGATTGTTAGAGGAGAAGATAAGTGGTGAGGACAAGAGAGTTGCAGTGGGAGAGAGATCCCCAGAGGAAGTTCCCCTCCTCTCTCTGGACAAATCTCAGGGGATCACCCTCCCACTGTCCTCTCCACTTATCTTCTCCTCTATCCATCTTCGATCCGCCTCCCCCTCTCTCCCTATTTATTTCAGCACCCTTCCCCCTCCCCCATTTCTGATGAAGGGTTTGGCCCGAAACATCAGCTTTTGTGCTCCTAAGTTGCTGCTTGGCCTGCTGTGTTCATCCAGCTCCATACTTTGTTATCCCACAAATGAAAACTAGGATTAACCCAGGGTTCTTGCTGAGTGGATATGTACATGAATAGGAAGGGTTTAGAGGGATATCAGCCCGAAACATCAGCTTTTGTGCTCTTAAGATGCTGCTTGGCCTTCTGTGTTCATCCAGCTCCACACTTTGTTATCTCGGATTCTCCAGCATCTGCAGTTCCTGTTATCTCTGCTACCATCTGTGGAAAGCTTTCTTTTACTTAATTAACGCAGAGCTACATGGACATGTTTTCAGCTTGTTTTCAGCACAGTGGAATGTCTGAAGAAGTACTGAAAAGGCTACAAGATGGTGAGACAGCATGTAACCAGGACAGTATTAATATAAAGGACTTTGTCCTAATTGGACTGGGTTTGTGAGACTGGGCCATGGACCCTCACCGTCACACTGGGGTTCGTGACATCAGTGCCATAGAATCTGAGGTACAGCTCCAAGTGCCAGCTGGCCAAAGTCCCCAGTCTAATGACAAGGCAGTGAGAGTCATTTGTTTGCTCATTATAATATAATTTAAGCGAGTAGATTTGTATCAATTACATATCAATAGATATGTATCAAATAGATTAAGCTAATAAATTAGCCTCATATTAAAGTGCTCATGTTTCCTTGTAATCATTTTGATTTAACCTTAAAGAATCCATTAGGTACTTTCAGACTAGGTGGACAGTACAGGTGGACCATGAAAGCAGCTTTGACATGTCCTGAGAATAAAGAAAATATCGTTTTGAATTAGAGAAAGGTCTAGGCCCGGAACGTTAGCTTTTGTGCTCCTAAGATGCTGCTTGGCCTGCCGTGTTCACCCAGCTCCACTCTGTGTTATTGTTTTGAATTGTTTGGGAGAGAGTATAAGTAACTAAGGAAAGGTGGAGTGCTACCATTCCCCGGACACTTGGGCTCAAGGTTTCAGTTGAGAGGACACCTTGGGTAAAAACCTCAAACAAGGAGGAGTTACTCTTGTCAGAAATAACAAAGCTGCACATTCTCAGGGTTCATTAAAGGAATACTGCACGGCTTCGTCATTAAATGACAGAGTAATCATCAACATTTTTAATTAATGGCGTGACATTGGGATAGTCCCTTGATAAGAATGGCATTTGTGTTTTGCTGATGGTCAGGTTTTGGTGAAATTTCAAGTTGGTGGTCAACACTTTTACTGGAATAAGTGATGAACTGTCAGAGGCGGTGTCCTTCAAAGGAATTCCAGTGGTTGGTGTGTTCTGAAAGGTGGCGCTGAAGTGGAGAGGAAGATTCTGTGAGTTGGACATGAGTCGTGATGTCTTATATCAACCTCCATGGGTGTGTGTGGCAGGTGGTTGCTGCCAGTGAAGCATGCCCTGAGACTTCAGGGATTACTGTCCAATACGGAGGCCTGGATGAGTAAATGGTGGGCTGGAGTATGAGGTACCAGCTTTGATTTTAACGTCAGGAATTGTTGCTGCCTTGTTTCTCTGTCTGCTTGGGATGACGTTTCCTCAGGTAGGGCAATCAGAACACAAGGTTTTAGTGTAAGGGCTAGCATATTTAAAATAGAGACAAGGAGAAATCACTTCCATCAAAGGACTGTAAATCTGTGAAATTCAGAGTGTGTCGGATACTGGGATATTGAGTAAACTTAACGAGGAGATAGACAAATTTTCAAAGTAAAGGTTTATGGGGAGTGGGTACGAAAGTGAAGTTGAGACTGAGATAAGGACAACCATGATTGTATCAAATGGCAGAGCAGGCTCAAGGGACTGAACGGCCACTTCCTGTTCCTAGTTCTATGTTCTTAAGTTCTAAACTGTGTATAAATGAGGCAGGAATAAGTAATACAGATGTGTTAATGTAGGTGAAAAGGCCTCTCACTGTTCCCTACCAACATTTCTGTTGAACCCTTCAAACTTTGTGCACAAAATTGTACTTTATTTTCTTAGCATCGAGAATCTCATGTTTCTGATGGCTCCATATTGGATTATCTACAATCCAATTAATTCAGGCAGAGAGTTAATTACAAAAAATTAAAAATAAGGTGTTGCTGGAGGTGGAAAAACATGGTAAGTTTATATGAATTGCATACCGAGGGTCTAGCCAAAGTAATAAATAATCCAAAACTGTACAAACTAATTAAAGTGGAGAGATCATAACAAGTTATCAAGGTGATGGTGTCAAAACAAGACACTAAGAGAGATTTTGCAGATACAGAACAGTATGGTGGGGTCGCACATGACGCCACATGAACTCAAGATCACGGTTGAGGCCATCTTCATGGGTGTGCAACTTGGCTACCAGCCTCTGCTTGGTGACTCCAAGTTGGTGTGTATCTCGAAAGTCACCTTGGAGGACGCTTACCTGAAGGTCAGAGGCTGAATGTCCCTGACCACTAAAGAGTTCACCCACTGGGACGGTTGTGCAGTGTGCATTCATCCATTGTCCTAACATCTGCATGGTCTCACCAATATACAGTGCTTCGGGGCGCCCTTGCCAGCAGCGTATGGGATAGGCAACATTGGCTGAGTCACTTCAGCACCTGCCGTTTACATGGTGGGTGGTGTTCCTGTGTGTGAAGATAGTGTCCATGTCGATGATCTGACATGTCTCGCAGACATTGCCATGAAAGGGTTGCATGGCATTGTGGTCGATGTTTGGAGGCTGGGTAGTTTGCTGATCAATGGTTTGTTTAAGATTAGGCGGCTGTTTGAAGGTGAAAAGTGGGGGCGTAGGGACGATCTTGGTGAGATGTTCATCGTCATCGATGACTTGTTGAAGGCTGTGAAGAACATGGTGTAGTTTCTCTGCTCCGGGGTAGTATTGGACGATGAAGGGTGATCCATTGGTCGTATCCTGTCTCAGTTTCCTGATTGTGGTTTTTTGCTGTGGCACGTTGGAACTGGCGATTGATGAGTTGAGCAGTGTATCCTGCTCTTACGAGGGGGTCTTTCGGCATCTTTAGGTGTCCGTTGCGTTCCTCCTTCTCTGAGCATACTGTGCATACACAAGGCTTGTCTGTAGGGGATGGCTTCTTTAACATGTTTAGTGTGGAAGTTGGAGAAATGCAGCATCATGAAGTTATCCATGGGCTTGCAGTGGAGTGAAGTACTGAGGTGTATGTCCTTGATGGAGATGCGTGTGTCCTGGAATGAGGCTGATTCTAAAGAGTAGATTGTGGGATGAAACTCGTTGTTATCACTATTTAGTTGTTTCAGGGATTCCGCACTATGAGTCCAAAGGAAGAAAATGTCATCGATGTATCTGGTGTATAGCACTGGTCGGGCGTTCTGTGCAGCAAAGAAATCTTGTTTGAACCTGTGCATGAAAATGTTGGCATATTGGGGCAAATCTGATCCCCATGGCTGTTCCATGTGTCTGGATGAAGAACTGGTTGTCGAAGGTGAAGACGTGGTTTGAGGATGAAGCAGACGAGTTGTAAGGTGGTGTTTGGAAATTGGCAGTTGTTGCTATTAAGCGCTGAGGCTGTTGCAGCAATACGATCGTCATGGGGAAATGCTGGTGTAGAGTGCTGAAACGTCCACTATGACGAGGAGTGTTCCTGGTTCGACTGGTCAGTGAGTGCTGAGCTCCTGTAAGAAATCTGCAGCGTCGTGAGGAGAGACACCTCGGTACTTCACTCTACCACAAGCCCATGCATAACCTCATGATGCTGCACTTCTCTAGCTTTCACCCTAAACATGTTCAGGACGCCATCTCCTGTGGACATGCCCTGCATATACACAGGATCTGCAAAGACAAGGAGGAATGCGATGGACACCTGAAGATGCTGAAAGATGCCCGTATAAGAAAATGATATGATGCTCAACTCATCGATCACCAGTTCCAACATGTCACAGCGAAAAGCCACAAATTCCTCAGAAGACGTAAAATAACAAAGTGTGGAGCTGGATGAACACAGCAGGCCAAGCAGCATCTCAGGAGCACAAAAGCTGACGTTTCAGGCCTAGACGCTTCATCAGAGAGGGGGGATGGGGAGAGGGTTCTGGAATAAATAGGGAGAGACAGGGAGGCGGACTGAAGATGGAGAGAAAAGAAGATAGGTGGAGAGGAGAGTATAGGTGGGGATGTAGGGAGGGCATAGGTCAGTCCAGGGAAGATGGACAGGTCGAGGAGGCGGGATGAAGTTAGTAGGTAGAAAATGGAGGTGCGGCTTGAGGTGGGAGGAAGGGATGGGTGAGAGGAAGAACAGGTTAGGGAGGCGGAGACAGGCTGGGCTGGTTTTGGGATGCAGTGGGTGGAGGGGAAGAGCTGTGCTGGTTGTGTGGTGCAGTGGGGGGAGGGGACGAACTGGGCTGGTTTTGGGATGCGGTGGGGGAAGGGGAGATTTTGAAGCTGGTGAAGTCCACATTGATACCATTGGGTTGCAGGGTTCCCAAGTGGAATATGAGTTGCTGTTCCTGCAACCTTCAGGTGGCATCATTGTGGCACTGCAGGAGGCCCATGATGGACATGTCGTCTGAGGAATGGGAGGGGGAGTGGAAATGGTTTGCGACTGGGAGGTGCAGTTGTTTGTTGCGAATCGAGCGGAGGTGTTCTGCAAAGCGGTCCCCAAGCCTCTGCTTGGTTTCCCCAATGTAGAGGAATCCACACCGGGTACAATCCATCCAGAACTTTGTTCGCAGCAAACTATCCAAACGTCAGGACATTGACCTTTACGGTGACCTCCACAAGAGATGTCAGATCATCGATAGGGACACTACCATCACATGTGGGAACACCACCCGCCACCTTCACAGCAGATATTTATGAGACTCGGCCATTGTCTCTACCTCATATGCCGCAGGAAAGGATGCCCCGAGGCATGGTATATTGGTGAGACCATGCAGACGCTATGCTACTGGATGATGGACACTACACAGCAGTTGCTCGACAGGAATGTTCCCTCCCAGTTGGGAACACTTCAGGGCTCAAGGCCATTCAGCCTCCAATCTTCGGGCAGCCTTCGACATTCACAACAATGCAGGAAGTGACAGCCCAGTTCTGTACCCATGAAGATGGACTCAACCATGATCTTGGTCTCCTCCCGCACCATATGTAACCCCCACCATACTGTTCTGTATCTGTAAAACCTTCTGCACTGTCATGTTTTGACACCATCACCTCAATAACTTGTTATGATCTCTCTAACTTAATTAGCTTGTACAGTTTTGGATTATTTTGGTTAGACCCTCAGCATGCGACTCTTATACCTATCATGTTATTCCAGTCATTTGGTTTGTGCCCAGTAACACCTTCTTTTTGAATTTTTGTTATTATCGGTCTGCCTCATTTGATTAGATTATAGGTCATCCCATCGCTTGTTATTCAACTGTTGACAATTTCCTCACACCACCTGACACTTTTGATCACCTACACAGACTTATTATGTAGCCCGCCGACATTCCACTCATACTGTTTGTTTAATCTTTTGATCTCTCTGTCTATAAATTCTATGCCTGTGTGCTTCTCTTCACTCCACCTGACGAAGAGGCAGTGCTGAGGAAGCTTGTGATTTCAAATAAATCATTTGGACTATAACTTTGTCCTCACATACCACCCACCAACCTCCAGATACAACGCATCATCCTCCGACACTTCCACCATCTACAATCCGACCCCACCACCCAAGACATTTGTCCATCCCCACCCTTGTCTGCCTTCCAGAGAGACCACTCTCTCTGTGACTCCCTTGTCTGCTCCACACTCCCCTCCAACCCCAACACACCCGGCACTTTCCCCTGCAACCGCAGGAAGTGCTACACCTGCCCCCACACCTCCACCCACACCCATATCCCAGCCCCCAAGAAGATTTTCCATGTCAAGCAGATGTTCACCTGCACATCTGCCAATGTGTTATACTGCATCCGCTGTACCCGTTGTGGCTTCCTCTACATTGGGGAAACCAAGCGGAGGCTTGGGGACCGCTTTGCAGAACACCTCCGCTCAGTTCACAACAAACAACTGCACCTTCCAGTCGCAAACCATTTTAACTCCCCCTCCCACTCCTTAGATGACATGTCCATCCTGGGCCTCCTGCGGTGCCACAACGATGCCACCCGAAGGTTGCAGGAACAGCAACTCATATTCCACTTGGGAACCCTGCAGCCCAATGGTATCAAGCTTCAAAATCTCCCCTTCCTCCACTGCATCCCAAAACCAGCCCAGTTCGTCCCCGCCTCCCTAACCTGTTCCTCCTCTCACCTATCCCCTCCTCCCACCTCAAGCTGCACTCCATTTCCTACCTACTAACTTCATGCTGCCCCCTTGACCTGTCCGTCCTCCCCGGACTGACCTATCCCCTCCCTACCTCCCCACCTATACTTACCTCTACAGGCTCCATGCCCCCCTCGCCCCACCCTTTAACTTGTCTGTCTCCTCTTCACCTATCTTCTCTTCTATCCATCTTTGATCCACCTCCCCCTCTCTCCCTATTTATTTCAGAACTCTCTCCCCATCCCCCTTTTCTGATGAAGGGTCTAGGCCCGAAACGTCATCTTTTGTCCTCCTGAGATGCTGCTTGGCCTGCTGTGTTCATCCAGCTCCACACTTTGTTATGTAGAATTCTCCAGCATCTGCAGTTCCCATTATCTCTGGTCTATAGCCTGCTGTGGTGTGATTTTTGACTTTGTCCAGTCAACACCGGCACGTCCACATCATAATCCCAACAATAATCACACAACCAAATGCAATTCCATAAACAATCTCTTCTTGCTCATTATTCAAATTGTCTTTACATAGATATGAAAATAATAGGTTCTGAGGAGAACCTCGCAAATGTTCGACTATCTCTTTTCCTGAAGACAGGGATGTTACATATTGCTGCACGTTTTGGTTTGTTTATCTATTCTGGTTTATCCTCACAAAACATGTGATAAATTCCTACCAACAATTAAGCATTCTTGGCATGCTTGAGCAGTGTGATGAATGGATTTACTTAAGGGGCCACTATCTCCTGGAGAAACTATGTGACCTTTTATTTTTGTTTGTCTTGGTGAACCGGTTGGGACCGGTGTGAGGGCATTGGTCTGGATGAGAAGATTTATAAATGAAGAGTGAGTTGCAATCTTCATAAGGGGAAACCAATTTACTGAATGACCCCTCCCCACCCCAGGAGTGGAAATGACACAGACATTTTCACATTTTGTGACCTTTGCTCTGAGACAAGTCTGAACTCCCACAAGAATCAATGGTTAAATGAGGGTTAGTATGAAGTATAAATTAGACATGGTTTAACTGATACCAATCTCACATGAGTAAGAATGTCACTCCTGGCAGAATTAAATTTATAACAAGTGTGAAAGCTTCAGCTCCATTGACCCTTCTTTCGAGTTCTGAAGAAGGGCCCCTGGACTCGAAACATTAGCTCCACTTTCTCTCCACAGATGCTGCCAGACCTGCTGAGTTTCTCCAGCAATTTCAGTTTATGTTGTAAATTTCCACCATCTGAGGTTTTTTATTTGTAGAGTTTTTCCCTCCTCTATGCTCTTCAAGTCAAATGTCGTTACAGCAGGAAACATTGCTGTTGTGATGATGCTGCCACTTTAAAGGTGTTTTTGAAGACAGGCTGTAAAGAATGAGGTGCTTAAGTGGGTTTGGATACAGCCTAAGTCAATAGTTTAAGAGGCCTTTAGGCTGTTTCATAAAAAAAAACAGTTGTTATAATGGAAGTGGAGTGCCCAGTTCTCCTGGATCAGGCTTCCTGGATTTTTAGTTGTCGCAGTCAGAAGATGTTTGGATGCAAGAAGAGTCGGAAATTCAGTCAAATGATTCCTAGCAGTTCCATTCTCTGAAATCTCTCGATGTTGTTTCTTCCAGGATTGGAGAATTGCATGTAAGAATCTGGGTCTGAATTGACCTTTGTGCCAAGGGGTGTGTTTATGGGATGTTACTATATTGGAACAGTTAATTAGTAGTAGGTGCTGTATCTATTAAGTTTTCCAATGGTTAAGCTACTCTAAATTCCTCTTTCTCTTGCTTGTATTTTAACTGTGGTGTTTAAATATATTGTGTTCTGCTTAAAGTCTACCTTTAAAATAAGAAAAAGTTAGGGTCTAGGCTATCTGCTTAAAATATTTTGATATCAAAGATATAAAAGTTACCAGAGCTGTGGACAAACAGTGGGACAGTTTAGATAGGGCTATCAAATAGCTAGGATAGGCTAAATGGCCTCCTTCTTCACTGTGTTGTCCTATACTTACAGCACCTTAACTCAAAGAATAATAGCGAAGGATAAACATGACTGTAACTTTGGGCGATGTTTCAAAATAAATTATTTATCCAAATGACATAAAAGACCACTTGTATTACCGCTGAATGCAATGCTTCCTTCGTATTCGCAGTTCAAGGTAATTTCGGGAAAGTGGTAATATTTAGGGATGAATAATTTGATTTGCTGAAATTGAATTCCCACTCTGGAATACAACATTTCCACTAAGGTAATTATAGTTAGGGCTTTATCAGTTTATGCTTGTGGTTTTCAATGTTCCTTTGTGTCTGTTGACAGAAATTTCCACATTTTCCCACTGCTCCAACACGAGAGGAACATATAGCATACCTTCTGTAACAGCAGTTAGGGACAGCTCCTATTCTGTTCAGGCCAGGAGAACAACTTCTCTACATGTTGGGTGAGAGCATCCTCATTAAAATTTCACATCATTTATTATGCATGCACACCAGATCTTCTTCAGTTCTGCTCCTGAGATGGTCTGTACTATTAGCAGCTGTTGTGGCTGCTGTCACACTGTGCCCTGAGCAATGATACTGCCTTTCCTCATTATTTTTCTTTTGTGAAGTTTGTGCTCATGAAGGTGAGGGTTGTTGTGTAACACGACACTCCACCACTCTACTCTCCAGCATCAAATGACTGAGTTATGGAGAAAATTGAGCCCTTTGACCCTGATTGGGTACAAAAACAGTGGCCGGAAATCTGGTAACCCACAGCAACAGGCTTAAGACCTAATCAGCAAAAAATTCAGAGGTGACCTGAAAGGTGGGGAGCAAAATTCGCACAGCAATGTCCTCATCCTGTGAATGAATGAGAAAAAACTTAATCCTCAGTATTAGAGCGGAGTGGTATGTAAGTTCAAATTGTGGATATGTTGCAAATTTAGACCCAACATCAGAAGGTGCTTGTGAGAATGCTCTAAGTTCAGGATGTAGATCCTGACAGGGTTATTGGGGGCAAAATCCCAGAGGGTGAAGGTGAAAGGAGTGCGTTGGAATGGTGTGCTGAAAGCCTGGAAGTTTCTCTATCACATTGTGTAATTCGGTTCTGCTCTATTTTTAGTAATTTTGTTTGTTTTGACTTGATGTTAGTGGAATGCCTCATGGACCTTACAGAGCCCACTCTGTGTCTTTTTGTTCAGTGAAACGACAGATGCTGTGCTTCCATTTTTGATGCCAGGTTATTGTGACAACGCCACTCCCGGTCACCAGGAAATCTCAATTCTTTTACACCCAAGAAAATTCACATCTGAAGCAGAATGATTTCTAAACAAATCTGCCCTCTTGTGGTGAAAGGCAGGACATTCCAATGGACAGAGACAGATTAGCTTTGAGATGGAAAATAGTGGATGTGACAAACTGGAACCAGACACAAAACAACCAGGCATTGACATGTCAGACTTTCCCTTCAGAGGTTATGGGACAACCAGAGTTCACCTGATAGGGAGGTTTAATCCTTTCATGAGGTCGCTCTCTCCACTGACCTTTGTAAGGTAGGCCATTCAGCCATTCAAACCTGTGCTGTACAGTTAGCGCCTCAGAGTCAATTCCCTACCTCAGTTTCGTATCCCCTGATATTCTTAACTGTTAAAAATCTATTAATCTGTGTCTTGAAAATTTTCATTTGTCCCCCAACATCCACAGCCTTTCAGAGGTGGAGAGATCTGAGCCTCTGAGCTTTGTAACCAGGAGAAGAGGACTTTACCTGACCCCCAAATGTAGATTAAAACTTGATTCAAGGCTCATTGTTTGCCGGATGACCTGGTGGGAATACCTGAATAAGCATCAGGCTTGGTCTGCTGGGTGACATTCACATCGCACAAGGTCAGGCTTTGACCTTCATCAACGAGAGAGAATCGAGCTCTTTATAACATGCAATGGTGTTACCGCCACTGAATCCCACGCTATCAACATCCTGGGGTCTATCCTTTACGAGAAAGTCATCACATAAACACAGAGGCTACAAGAGTTGGTTAGGGGCTAACAATACTGTGATGGGTAGCTCACCTCCTGACTCCCCAAAGGGAGCCTACAAGGTGCAGGTCAACAGAGGCCACTGTTCACTCACACTGTCCTTTGTCTTCCTGTCATTAACCGTGCAAGGAAGATGAGATGGAACTTCTCAAAAGAGATTGGCCAAAATACGGTGAGACTTTAGATGGTGTCAAACCATAATCTACCTGTGGGAAGAATTAGATCAGCACCTTGGATATGCCATTCAGAAAGCTACTTGCCCTGTTGTCACTTGTGGGTATGAACCACCTACATCACGTAAGTAGGTGAAAGGCTAATCAGGAAGAAGAAGAAATTTGGTGTAATCAGAAGAAAAAAAATCAGAGTCGCTTGCCTCGAGGCAGACAGCAAAGCCTTCCAGAGGAATATGACATTACCTGGTGACCCTGATATAGTAGACAAGTCAGTTCAAGTCAGCCACCCCAGATGGAACAGCCTGTCTCCTGCTCCCCATAGCGAGGGTACTGAAGGAAAATAAAACTGAAGGCATCATCTGTAACAAGCTGAAAACCAGCAGCTTGCTTTCAAGTTCCTAGATCCAAATAAAGTATCATGGAGACACGTTCAAGAATCACATTGATTTTTTTCGTTCTGATTACACCAAATTTCTTCCTCTTCCTGATTAGCCTTTCACCTACTTATGAAGAATCTACCTACCCCTACCCTTAAAATATTCAAAAATTTTCATTGTCTTTTGAAGTTCCAAAGACTGTGAGAAAAACAAATTCTCCTCATCTCTGGTTTCAGTAAGTCACCCATTATGTTAAAGAAGGGATCCCCAGTACTAGATCTTAAAACAAGAGGAAACAGTCTTTCCACATCCACCCAGCCAAGTCGCCTCAGGGCCTTATATGTTTCAATAAAGATACTTCCGACTCTTCTAAGTTTCAGCTGATATGAGTCCAGTCTGTTGAAACTTTTCTTGTAAGATAACCCACCCGTTGCAGTAATTAGTCTGGTAAACTTCCTCTGAGCTGCTTCCAGTGCATTTACATCTTTTGCTAAATAAGCAGACCAGCACTGCGCGCAGAACTCCAGATTTACTACAGACAACTCACCACCACCTTCAGAAGGACAATTCAGAAAGGGCAATAAATATTCTCGTAACTTGTGAATCCCACATCCTGTGAAATGAATAGAGAAACTTGTGGGATTCAGGTGCTTGTGTTTTGGAGAAGGACAGAGTTGGGCAGTACATAGACATTACATGATAGAGACAACACTGACAGTGACAGAGAGAACACTGACAGACTGTGACAGGGAACACAGAGTGACAGAGAGAACACTGACAGACTGTGACAGGGAACACAGAGTGACTGAGAGAACACTCACAGACTGTGACAGGGAACACAGAGTGACAGAGAGAACACTGACAGACTGTGAGAGAGAACACAGTGACAGAGAGAACACTGACAGACTGTGACAGGGAACACAGAGTGACAGAGAGAACACTGACAGACTGTGACAGAGAACACAGAGTGACAGAGAGAACACTGACAGACTGTGAGAGAGAACACAGTGACAGAGAGAACACTGACAGACTGTGACAGGGAACACAGAGTGACAGAGAGAACACTGACAGACTGTGAGAGAGAACACAGTGACAGAGAGAACACTGACAGACTGTGACAGGGAACACAGAGTGACAGAGAGAACACTGACAGACTGTGACAGAGAACACAGAGTGACAGAGAGAACACTGACAGACTGTGAGAGAGAACACAGAGTGACAGAGAGAACACTGACAGACTGTGACAGGGAACACAGAGTGACAGAGAGAACACTGACAGACTGTGACAGAGAACACACAGAGCGACAGAGAGAACACTGACAGACTGTGACAGGGAACGCCGAGTGACAGAGCAAACACTGACAGACTGTGACAGAGAACACAGAGTGACAGAGAGAACACTGACAGACTGTGACAGAGAACACAGAGTGACAGAGGGAACACTGACAGACTGTGAGAGAGAACACAGAGTGACAGAGAGAACACTGACAGACTGTGACAGGGAACACAGAGTGACAGAGAGAACACTGACAGACTGTGACAGAGAACACAGAGTGACAGAGAGAACACTGACAGACTGTGACAGAGAACACAGAGTGACAGAGGGAACACTGACAGACTGTGAGAGAGAACACAGAGTGACAGAGAGAACACTGACAGACTGTGACAGGGAACACAGAGTGACAGAGAGAACACTGACAGACTGTGAGAGAGAACACAGTGACAGAGAGAACACTGACAGACTGTGACAGAGAACACACAGAGTGACAGAGAGAACACTGACAGACTGTGACAGAGAACACAGAGTGACAGAGGGAACACTGACAGACTGTGACAGAGAACACAGAGTGATTGGGAGAACAGACAGTGATAGAGAGGACACAAGTGGACAGACTGATAGAGCAGTTACACTGATAGAAAACATAGTCAGACAGATGGAGGCTACAGTTGGACTAATAAAAGGGACAGTCGGACTGAAAAAGAAGACAGTCAGATTGATAGTGATCGCTGTCGGACTGATGGAGCAATCAAACTATGTATGTCTCACATTGCAGAAGCTGATGTTTTCCCTCCTTAATTTCCTCCTGTGGGACAGCAATAAACCATTTTCACAGAATGCTGAATGTTTAGAGATACCACCTGGTTAGTTTGGATCCAAATATATCATTTGAAAAAGCTAAAGGGTTTCTTGGTAAGGTTCCTTTACAAGGAATGTTTGATTTGGATGGCACAGTGGAGATAGAATGCTGTGGAGAGAGACCTTGTCTTTGAAGCACTCAGTAATGGGGAAGGATTACAGAAATTGGAGATTGTCAGCTTTAAAAGTGGGGGAGGGGTGTTGGGTAACCTAATTCAGGCTCTTATTTTATCATCAAAGATGTTAAATTCCAATGGTAAGGTATATGATAGCAATGTGTGCCAGAATGTGGAAAATAGGTGTTATTTCACAGTCTGACAGTGCCCTCCATCAGATTGACTGCATCCTCTTTCTGTCCAACCAAACCGTTCATCTGAGATAGTCGGAACTGCTGATGCCTCAGAATCTGAGATAATGAGGTGTGGAGCTGGGTGAACAGAACAGGCCAAGCAGCATCTTAGGAGCCGTTTCGGGCCTCGACCCTTCTAGTCAGCCTTCCTGCTCCTCTGATGCTGCTTGGCCTGCTGTGTTCATCCAGCTCTACACTTTGTTAAACTGTTTATCCGCATGACTGCTCCATCAGTCTGGCTGTACCCTCTCTTCTTCTAACAGTGCTCTCTGTCAGTCTGATTATACCCTCTATCAGACTGTTTACTCCATCAGTCTTTTTGTCATCTCTCTATCAGTCCTCCCTTTCACTGTCTGTTCTCTCTATCACTCTGTGTCCTGTGTCACAGTCTGTCTAATTTCTCTCTGTAACTCTGCCTGTAATCTCTGTATTGGTCTGTTAATGTTCTCTCTATCACAGTCTGGCTGGATCTTCTCTGTTACAGTTTGCTTTCTCTGTTGATCAGCTCTATTCCCTCTGTCACAGTCTGTCCTCTCTATCATTCTGATTCTATTCTTTCTGTTACAGTTTCAGTACGGCACAGATTCCAGGAGCATGAGACACAAACAACCAAATTCATTAAAATTCCATTTAAATTGCCCACGAGCTCCCTCTGCATTCCAACCCTGCACCAGGCCCTCCCCTGACTACCCCATCCAACCAACACCCCCACCCAACTACCACCCCCACCCAACTACCACCCCCACCCAACCAACACCCCCACCCACCAACACCCCCATCCAACCAACACCCCCACCCACCAACACCCCCACCCACCAACACCCCCACCCACCAACACCCCCATCCAACGAACACCACCACCCAACCAACACCCCCACCCACCAACACCCCCACCCACCAACACCCCCATCCAACGAACACCCCCACCCAACCAACACCCCCACCCACCAACACCCCCATCCAACCAACACCCCCACCCAACCAACACCCCCACCCACCAACACCCCCACCCACCAACACCCCCATCCAACGAACACCCCCACCCAACCAACACCCCCACCCACCAACACCCCCATCCAACCAACACCCCCACCCAACCAACACCCCCACCCACCAACACCCCCACCCGCCAACACCCCCACCCACCAACACCCCCATCCAACCAACACCCCCACCCAGCTGCCACCCCCAGCCACCAACACCCCCATCCAACCAACACCCCCACCCACCAACACCCCCACTCACCAACACCCCCATCCAACCAACACCCCCACCCACCAACACCCCCACTCACCAACACCCCCATCCAACCAACACCCCCACCCACCAACACCCCCATCCAACGAACACCACCACCCAACCAACACCCCCACCCAACCAACACCCCCACCCACCAACACCCCCATCCAACCAACACCCCCACCCACCAACACCCCCATCCAACGAACACCACCACCCAACCAACACCCCCACCCACCAACACCCCCATCCAACCAACACCCCCACTCACCAACACCCCCATCCAACGAACACCACCACCCAACCAACACCCCCATCCAACCAACACCCCCACCCACCAACACCCCCATCCAACCAACACCCCCATCCAACCAACACCCCCACACACCAACACCCCCACCCACCAACACCGCCATCCAATCAACACCCCCACCCACCAACACCCCCATTCAACCCACAACCCCACCCACCAACACCCCCATCCAACGAACACCCACACCCAATCAACACCGCCATCCACCAACACCCCCACCCAACCAACACCCCCACCCACCAACACCCCCATTCAACCCACAACCCCACCCACCAACACCCCCATCCAACGAACACCCACACCCAATCAACACCGCCATCCACCAACACCCCCACCCAACCAACACCCCCACCCACCAACACCCCCATTCAACCCACAACCCCACCCACCAACACCCCCACCCACCAACACCCCCACCCAACCAACACCATCACCCAACGAACACCCCCACCCACCAACACCCCGACCCAACCAACACACCCACCCAACCAACACCCCCAACCACCAACACCACAATCCAACCAACACCCCCATCCAACCAGCACACCCACCCACCATCACCCCCACCCACCAACATCCCCAACCAACCAACACCGCTACCCAACCAACACCCCCACCCATGAACATCCCCATCCAACCAACACCCCCACCCACCAACACCCCTACCCAAACAACACCCCTACCCAACCAACACCCCCACCCACCAATACCCCTACCCCATGTCCCAAACTGGGCTGGGTGTTAGAAAATTCGTCCTCAATAAAATTGGACACTCGGGCCCATAGAGTACAGACAGGATGCACTGAATGGCTTCCTTCTGTATAATAACAAGTCTACGATTCTGTGAAGCTCAGTCCACAGATTTAAGCCTATAGTTTGGTGTTGTCAGGTGGAGGTTACATTGGAAAATCAGGTTCCGGTGCGATCTGGCTCATGACTTTATGACACCCATGTCAGGTAGTGGTAGGGAGCTGAGCTAGGAGCTTGCTTCAAGCTGTCAGAGACGAATGTTAATTGAAGCAAATAGCAGTGAGTAAGTGCAGCAAACTGTGCCAAAAAGGGAGGCTTTACAGACATGTCAGCTGAGTAAGTTTTTAATTTTCTTTTTAGTTTCCTTTGGTGGTGGGTCATTGAACAAATTCACAAGAGGCTGCCCATGGACTCTCAGCAACAGAACATCAACGCTTATCTCACAAAAGAGAAAATTAAACACACCTACGCTAAGCAATATAAAAATTTATTTGAAACAGTCTGATTTCAAATATGAGTAAGAGAGTTTAACTTTTTTTTAAAAACACAACAATAAGTTTAACTTTTTTTAACTCCAACAATAGCCTTTAAGACACTCAAACCTCAGTAGCACATTGCCCCCAACTCCATGTGAAGTTCTTTGCTCCTGGGGCCGGGTAGGAAAGACAAAAGAGGAGTGCATCATTAATGAGAGTGTGATGGTGCAGGGTCAATGGGAGTGATAAAAGAACAAGCCAAAGAAACAAATGGTACATCTGGAGAAGGTTGAAGGGTGGAATAATGAACAGTTTCTATCCAAAGGAATCTAGTAAGAGAAATCTAAGGAAAATCCATATCGAGAAAGGGAAATGGAGGCAAAGATTGTAGTCTGAGGTTGTTATACTGAATGTTGAGTTTGTAAGATTGTAGAGTCCTGAATTGAAAGATGAAGCGCTGTTCCTGAAGCTTATTTTTACATCTCTTTAGAAGGCTGCAGGAAGCCCAGGACAGAACAGAATCATACAGCACACATAGAAATCATTTCATCCATTGTTATGCGACAGTTTTGAAGGAGCCATTCAATTGCTCTCATTCTCTATAGCCCAGTAAATTTGTTCACCAGCTTGTTCTCCTTCAAGTCTAAATCTAACTCCCTTTTAGAGTGGACCTCCGTGATTGCTCCAGGGAGCAATATGCCAGATGGTGGAGACTCTTCCCACCCTGGTTAGTCGCTTCCACCCTCTTCCATTGGCAGAAGATGTAAGAGTTTGAAAACACATACAAATAGATTATAAAACAACTTCTTCCCCGCTGTTGTTAGACTTGTGAATGGACTCCTCAGATTTTAATGTTAATGTTGGTCTTGCTGTCTGTGCACCTTCTCTGTAGCCATAGTATTGTGTTGCTCCTTTACCCGAATGCAATTTGTATGGTATGATCTGCCAGTATGGCATGCAAAACAAAACTTTTCACTGTACCTACGTACGTGTGACAAAAATAGGTCAAATCAAATCAAGATTAATTGAGCAACACTTCACCGTAGCCCTCCCCTGATAAAGGTCATAGCTCCAGCAAAATAGAGAATTGAAATGACAAGCTTGGGTCACACTTCCAGACTGAACAGGGGCATTCTACAAAACAACCACCAATCTACTTTGGAACATTCCATTTAAAGGAGCCCCACAATGCGAGTAGTGAAGACAGTTTTACTGGGAAGGAGCATTTGGGTTTTTCGTCAGTGCGAAGGATGGAAGTATAAGGGTAGGTGTTGTATCCCCTGTGCTTCCAGGGAAAGGAATGTCATCAGTTTGTAATTATTTGGTCTAGACACAGGTGAAGGTCCATGTTTTATTCAGTATCTTGAGCACAGAGGCAGAGACTAGAGGGAAACTGGAGCATTTTTAGGAAACAGACAAATGTAGTGCAACATTCTGTCAGCAATCTGGAAATCACTGCAATGATGAGAACTTGTTATTTAATGCTGTTGGTACCATTGCATTGAAAAACATAAACCAGAACCTATAGGAGCGTATTTAGGCCACTCAGCCCATCACATTTGCTCCACCATACAATCATGGATGATATGTTCCTCAACCCTATTCTATAGTCTTCTCCCTGTGACCTTTGATCCACTCATCAATCGAGAACTTATCTATTTCTGTCTTAAATACACTCAGCTTTATCTCAACAGCCCTCTATGGCAATGATTTCCAAAGATTCACCACCCTTTGGCTGAAGAAATTCTTTCTCATCTCAGTTCTAAAGGGTCCAGACCCAGAGTCCTCAACTGCTCCTCATTTGACAAGCCTTTCTTTCTTAGGATCATTCATGTGAATGTCCTCTGGACCCACTCCAAGGCCAGCAGGTTTAATTGGGATTGTACAGCATTCTCAGCTTGTAATCACCACTGAAAAATTTCAGCTCCTGAAAAGTAAATATATGCTTGGTGTTTTCACATTGTTTATTATGAAAAAGAATCACATATTTTAAAAAATGATATCCTTTTCTAAAAATAAGTTTTTATAATATTTTGAACTTTTCTTAATTCAATCGTGGGATGTAGACCTTGCTGATTAACCAGCATTTATTGTCCATCCCTATTTGTCCTTGAACTTCTTGCCTTTCCAGCAGCATCAAAGTTACAGTAAATGAATGACTTCTACTCCCAGCTCACATTGGCTGCAATTGGTTGTCAGTTATGTCTTGTCTGGCTGTGGCATCTGATCATGTTCGAAGGTGATGGTCCTCCTACTTAATGTCCTCATGATAGTCAGAAATCTGCTCTCTGCTCTCCCAACTCCTCATGTTCTGTCACATCCTTTCTGTATAGCTCCAGTTGTGCAGAGCACAACTGTTGGAGTAATGTGGCACATTCTGTCCAGGCTGTACTGAAAGCTGAAAACACTTGAAAATTCCTGCTTCTTACCTTAAAATGGTGTCCTCTAGTCCTCCACTGTCTATGCCTCTCAGAATTAGGTATACTCCAACCAGGTGCCCTTCAGCCCTGTTTGCTCAAAGGAAAACAACTGTTTGTACTAAAGTGTGAGGCTGGATGAACACAGCAGGCCCAGCAGCATCTCAGGAGCACAAAAGCTGACGTTTTGGGCCTAGACCCTTCATCAGAGAGGGGGATGGGGTGAGGGTTCTGGAATAAATAGGGAGAGAGGGGGAGGCGGAACGAAGATGGAGAGAGGAGAAGATAGGTGGAGAGAGTATAGGTGGGGAGGTAGGGAGGGGATAGGTCAGTCCAGGGAAGACGGACAGGTCAAGGAGGTGGGATGAGGTTAGTAGGTAGGAGATGGAGGTGCGGCTTGAGGTGGGAGGAAGGGATGGGTGAGAGGAAGAACAGGTTAGGGAGGCAGAGACAGGTTGGACTGGTTTTGGGATGCAGTGGTGGAGGGGAAGAGCTGGGCTGGTTGTGTGGTGCAGTGGGGGGAGGGGACGAACTGGGCTGGTTTAGGGATGCAGTAGGGGAAGGGGAGATTTTGAAACTGGTGAAGTCCACATTGATACCATTGGGCTGCAGGGTTCCCAAGCGGAAAATGAGTTGCTGTTCCTGCAACCTTCGGGTGGCATCATTGTGGCACTGCAGGAGGCCCATGATGGACATGTCATCTAGAGAATGGGAGGGGGAGTTGAAATGGTTTGCGACTGGGAGGTGCAGTTGCTTATTGTGAACTGAGCGGAGGCATTCTGCAAAGCGGTCCCCAAGCCTCCGCTTTGTTTCCCCAATGTAGAGGAAGCCACACCGGGTACAATGGATGCAGTATACCACATTGGCAGATGTGCAGGTGAACCTCTGTTTAATATGGAAAGTCATCTTGGGGCCTGGGATAGGGGTGAGGGAGGAGGTGTGGGGGCAAGTGTAGCATTTCCTGCAGTTGCAGGGGAAGGTGCCGGGTGTGGTGGGGTTGGAGGGCAGTGTGGAGCGAACAAGGGGGTCATGGAGAGAGTGGTCTCTCCGGAAAGCAGACAAGGGTGGGGATGGAAAAATGTCTTGGGTGGTGGGGTCGGATTGTAGGTGGCGCAAGTGTCGGAGGATGATGTGTTGTGTCCGGAGGTTGGTGGAGTGGTGTGTGAGAATGAGGGGGGTCCTCTTTGGGCGGTTGTGGCGGGGGCGGGGTGTGAGGGATGTGTTGCGGGAAATGCGGGAGACGCGGTCAAGGGCGTTCTCGACCACTGTGGGGGGAAAGTTGCGGTCCTTGAAGCACTTGGACATCTGGGATGTGCGGGAGTGGAATGCCTCATTGTGGGAGCAGATGCGGCGGAGGCGGAGGAATCGGGAATAGGGGATGGAATTTTTGCAGGAGGGTGGGTGGGAGGAGGTGTATTCTAGGTAGCTGTGGGAGTCGGTGGGCTTGAAATGGACATCAGTTACAAGCTGGTTGCCTGAGATGGAGACTGAGAGGTCCAGGAAGGTGAGGGATGTGCTGGAGATGGCCCAGGTGAACTGAAGGTTGGGGTGGAAGGTGTTGGTGAAGTGGATGAACTGTTCGAGCTCCTCCAGGGAGCAAGAGGCGGCGCCGATACAGTCATCAATGTAATGTAGGAAGAGATGGGGTTTGGGGCCTATGTAGGTGCGGAAGAGGGACTGTTCCATGTAACCTTCAAAGAGGTAGACATAGCTGGGGCCCATGCGGGTGCCCATGGCCACCCCCTTTGTCTGTAGGAATTGGGAGGAATCGAAAGAGAAGTTGTTGAGGGTGAGGACGAGTTCGGCGAGGCGGATGAGGATGTCGGTGGTGGGGGATTGTTCGGGCCTGCGGGACAGGAAGAAGCGGAGGGCCTTGAGGCCATCTGCATGCAGAATACAGGTGTATAGGGACTGGACGTCCATGGTGAAAATGAGGTGTTGGGGGCCAGGGAATTGGAAGTCCTGGAGGAGGTGGAGGGCGTGAGTGGAACTGTTTATACTGTCTCTTTTCAACAGGATATAGGCTTCCAGTTACTATAACACCCTTTAATGCTGACCCTTTGCTTCCTCAAACTGACCTGGTCCTGGATCTAATTTATCCCTTGGCCATCTAAGCTTCCCCCGTGAGACCTTATCGAAACTCAGAAAAACACAGACATTAACTGCAAGGTCCTCCTGGACTCAGCTGGGCAACTCATGGGTTTGATTTAATTTTGTCTATAAGGACTCTTACTCATTTTTATAGATCCACCGTAGAAAACATCCTATCTGGATGTACCACAGCTTGGTATGGCAACTGCTCTTCCAAAGACAGCAACAAACTGCAGATTCGTGAACACAACCCAGTCCATCACTCAAACCAACCTTCCATCTACTGACTCTGTCTATACATTCCTCGGGAGAGCAACCAACATAAACAAAGACCCCTCCCATCCAAGTTATACTCTCTTTCACCCTCTTCTGTTGGGCAGAAGATGTAAAAGTTTGAATACGTGTACAATTACATTTAAGAACAGAGATAGTAGGAACTGCAGATGCTGGAGAATCTGAGATAACAAGGTGTGGAGCTGGATGAACACGGCAGGCCAAGCAGCATCTGAGGTGCAGGAAGCTTACGAAGACTATAGAATAGGGTTGAGGAACATATCATCCATGATTGTATGCTGGAGCAAACGTGATGGGCTGAGTGGCCTAAATACGCTCCTATAGCTTCTGGTTTATGTTTTTCAATGCAATGGTACCGACAGCATTAAATAACAAGTTCTCATCATTGCAATGATTTCCAGATTGCTGACAGAATGTTGCACTACATTTGTCTGTTTCCTAAAAATGCTCCAGTTTCCCTCTAGTCTCTGCCTCTGTGCTCAAGATACTGAATAAAGCTGACATTTTGGATCTGGACGCTTCTTCAGAAGATTTAAGAACAGCTTCTTCCCCACTGTTTATTGGACATTTGAACAGACCTCTCTGATGTTAATTCTGATCTCTCTTTCTCTAACCTTCCCTGTGGCTGTAGCAGCGTACACTGCACTCTGTTCTGGTACCTTGATACAGTCTGGTGGAATCTGCCTGTACAGCACACAAAACAACACTTTTCACTGTATCTCAGTACATGGGACAATAACAAATTAAATCAAAAAATTGTTCTATGGGGCCACCCACAGCTGTCATTGAGAATGTTGCTGATAGTTTGGCAAACGTTGTGTTGGAGTTTATTTGTAAATGTGGGCATTTCCTTT